>NC_142009.1:85449432-85751932 GCF_049901735.1 Notechis scutatus | reverse complement strand
ATGAATGCAGGGCCCGCATGGAGGCTCGGGGAGGGTGAAAAACAGGCCTCCTGGAAGTTTGGGGAAGGTTGGAGATGAGCCCGTTTCCAGCTTCCAGAGATCCTCTGGAGCCCGGGGAGGGCAAACACACACACATACATACACACACACACACACACACACACACACACACACACACTGCCATGGTGCAGGTGGCTGACTAGGCCATGCCAACCCAGCAACCGGGCAGAGAACCCTTTGCTAAAATCTTTGAATCCCACCCCTGGGAAAGGACCTTGGCTCCTCCACATGAGGAGCTCCTGAGTGGCCCTGGGAGAAGAGTCAGCTGGCATATATTGATACGTGTGGGAAAACTCCTCAAAGTTGTGAACTCATCTTTATGAGAGGCCCATGTGTGGAGAGGTAGATCTAAAATCCACAAACTTACCCCAAGCTTAATAATAATTTGAACATTTTGCTAACAAGAAATCCTGGCTAAGCTCTCTTTCCCAACATTCTAGCAATTTATGTATAAGATTCAATTATTTAAAATTATTTTTACAGAAGAATCTTTAGCCACAAATGTGTTCCTGCACAGTACAGACTGGATGTTGTTATACTCTCTGTGAGAAACTGGGCTTTGAAATGCTGGACTATTAGATAAACCAAGCATTCATTCTTCTTAAGGTGTTTATGACATAGGGCTGCAACAGAATATTCTTATCCTTTTTTGTAAGTTTCACTGTTTGTTGCAAAAGGGAAACAAAATGATGCTCGCAATAGTTTTGATCAATATTGGTGAATTTCTATCATTATATAAAATGGAAGAAGGTCAATTCCATAGTCATGACAATTATCCAAATAATTTCAGTAAAGGTTGTCCCCCCTAATTATTTATGACATAAAAGTAATCCCTAAAGATTGATGTGGAAAACTAAAAGAATTAGCAGCCTCACAGTGGCTATATTCATACAACTGGGTCAGTGGTGAGATTCAAAAAAAATTACTACCGGTTCTGTGGGCGTGACTTGGTGGGTGTGACTTGGTGGGCATGGCAGGGGAAGGATACTGTAAAATCTCCATTCCCTCCCTACTCCTGGGGGAAGGTTACTGCAAAATCCCCATTCCTTCTGTACCCCACTAACCTGCTTTCCAGCTCTGTTCTCCTGTGCAGAGCAACAAAAGAAGACTCAGCCAATCAGCTGGGACTTGGGAGGCAGAGAATAGATGGGGGCGGGGCCTGTCAGAGGTGGTATTTGCCGGTTCTCCAAACTACTCAAAATTTCTGCTACTAGTTCTCCAGAACTGGTCAATATCACCTGCTGAATATCACCTCTGAACTGGGTAGCCCATGATTTGCTTAGCAATTTTGTGAACCCAGCTTACATATTGAATGAAGAATAGGATTAATTATAAGGGAACCTTTTAAAGATGTTAATCAACCCTAAAGCAGGACTCACATTCTTCAAAGCATATAATCACTTTTACTTTTGCCATCCTTGAACTCAGGAATGAGGAAATATTTTGTTCTCAAGCCTCTACATAGGTAATACTATTAACTAGGACTCAGGATAAACTGTATTATGTTGTAACCTTGACAAGATTGTTTTATCCTAAAAGCATACAAAACAAAGCAGCCTTTACAATTACTTTATTATTAAAGCAACAACTTCAGTTAGGTTTTAATGGAGAGACATTTGGTTCCCAAACAGAAGATTCATGTTCTAGTAATCTAAGTCAAGATAGAAGAAAAGATATAGTAGAACAGTGTGCACATATTAGATATTTTTATGTACAAAACCCAGAATTATTTGGAGTTGGATATTTTAAAATCTATGTAAGTAAAAATAATTTAAATGCACAACAAATACATTTTTATGGTTAGATGGTAGGAAAGCAACCAACAACGACTCTTTTTTTTTTTAAGCTGCCATTTTAATGCTAATTAAATTTTATTGACATGGCATCTAGAAAGCATAAACTTTCAGAAGAGAGATTAATCCTGGTGCTTCTTTATTTTCTAAGTCTGACGAAGAATTAGTAAGATACAAATGTTTGGTTTATTTGCTGCTGGCAGTCTTCACACTACCCATCTTACCTAAGTAACTCTGGGCAATTTATAAACATAATAAAACAATATAAAACATGATTTAAAACACAGTTAAACATTCTGTACCAGCATGTACACTCCAAGTAGCCTGAGAAATACACCTGATTTGGAAGAAAATATCGCCCCATGAGGTGAAGCTATGTGCTATGCATCTTACTTTTATTGAATTATTTTACTATATTTAATTTTAATCACACGTTCATTAGATTACTAAACACCTTTAAACAGTGGTGGGCTTCAAAAATATCAGCAACCAGTTCTCTGCCTGGTTGCTGAGTGGCCATGGCCGTGGTCGGTGTGGCCTAGTCAGCCTCCTGCACCATGGTGGGAAGGGAGCATTTTTCTTTGTCCCAGAGGCTCTGGAGGCTTTCCTTGAGCCTCTGGGAGGGCAAAAATGTCCTCCCCTGGGCTCCAGAGGCCCTCTGGAGGCTGGAAACTATTTCTGGACTTCCAGAACTTCCAGGAGGCCTGTTTTTCACCCTCCCCGAGCCTCTGTGCAGGCCCTGTAGTTACTTGGCAAAACTGGCTGTGTGGGGACTCCTGGGAGGGAAGGGGTGAGTGTGGCTAACCAGAGGTGGGATTTGCGGGTTCACTGAACTGCACAGAATCTTAGCTAGAGGATCACTCGAGCCCGTGCAAACCCACCGCAGCCCACCCCTGCCTTTGAATGGGGACCAGAAGAAACAGAGAGCATGTGAAGAAAATATGGTTGGGATTGGTTGTAGCCTAATTCATGTAACATTCCTGCTTTTTCCCAAAAGAAGATGTATGGCCACTATCAAAAGGCTATTGTGTTCTAGTTCTGAGTGAGAGAAAACAAAAGCAGTTTTTAAAATGTTTCTTTGGAATTATAGTAGTAAAATATTTTCAGTCTTTGTAGTGGTATCTCTTAAATAAATGGGATTTTTAACATAAAAGCTAGCCAATTCCTTCTGGACCTAGATAAATGCTCTAAAACACATTTACTGTATCTCCATGCTTAAATATGTACCTGTAATGATCACTGATATTGAGCAGTGAGAATCAAAATGGTTGATGGTTATGACAAGATGGTTACGGCAGAAGTACAACCAAATCCTATCACTTTATATTGCATGAAATACCAATGCACATACAAAAATGATTGGGGCTTGGACTGCATCACATAAGTAGTCCTCAACTTACAACTACAATTAAGCCTAAAATTTCTGCTGCTAAGTGAGACATTTGTTAAGTGAATTTTGCCACACTTTATGACTTTTCTTGCCACAGTTGTTAAGTGAATCACTGCAGTTATTAAATTAGTAACTGTTGTGGAGCGGCGGAATAACCTGAGGCGAACACGGAGCGAACTTCAGCTTTTACTTTATTGTAACAATAGAGGGTTGCCACGGCTGCCGCGCTAACAAGGCAGCCAGCTGGCGGACAACAGCTGATGCCGTTTGACAGCTCCCTTTTATAGCTGGCTGTCAAACGGCATCAGCCTATAGGAACGGTCCGTGTTCCCACTGGAAACATGGACCGGAGTGAAGACGTCAGCTCAGTCTTTTCCGAACGCCACAGTAACGTTGTTATGTGAATCTGGCTTCCTCATTGACTTTGCTTGTTGGAAGGTCACAAAAGGAAATCAAATGACCCCAGGACACTACAGCCGTCATAAATATGAGTCAACTGCCAAGCATCTGAATTTTGATCATGTGACCATGATCTTTTCTTGGCAATTTTTCAGGAGTGGTTTGCCCTTGCCTGCTTTCTAAGGCTGAGAAAGAGTGAATGACCCAAGATCACTCAGCTGGCTTTGTGCCTAAATGGAACTAGAAGTCCATCTCCTTATTTTTAGCCTAATAACAAAACTGCTATGCCAGACTGGCTCTACTCAAAGTACTTCAGTTATATATGATTTGTATTATTTCAGCAGAATTTAGCAGCAGCTCAAATTTTAGGCCAACATTAATTGCAAGAATTGATCAGGCAAAAAGAGAAGCTGGGGGGGGGGGGTTGGTTGGGAAATTGCAATTACATGATGAATTCACAAAACAAGGGAGAAAATGCATTATGGTTCTTTCTAATGGAGCCTTTGTTAAACCTTCCTTAAATTTAAATAATGCTATTAATCCTTGTAATGTTACAAATCACAAACCAGGAATTCAGACTTCATATATGGTATCAGATTACTGCACTGGACTACATAAACTTTTGGTTTAATATTTAACCTCAAATCTGGTGGATTTTTTTCTTTTTTAGTAAAAAAAAAATATTAAAGGTTAAAAGATAAGTATGCAATTGTCCTTCTTCAGCCTTTGAATACACTCCTCTGAAAGAACTATTGTCCATACTCTTGATAATAAGTTTATATATCTATATTGATATTTGTAGAAAACCCCAGGGAAATTTTCCAATGGAATTTTCACTTTCCACTGCAAGGTATATTCTGATTCAATCTTTATGTTTTAAGTACTTCGTTTATAAAATAGCAGCTCTACAATATTTAACAGATTGTTAATCATTTTGGATTAATAATCTAATATTTCTTTCTAGAATTCACCAGAGGACAGATCTGTATTTAATATTTATTGTTTTTGATTTAAAAAAACCTCATCAGATCTTGAAATTAAATTTCTTTCATTCCAATAAATCATTTATTCTAAATATGTTCTATATTTCCAACTTTAAATTGTATTTGTTTTTGTTTTAAAAAAAAGATATTTCATTTTTTTTAGTATTGCAAACAGTTGAAGCAGATCATCCATTTTCTAAAACTAAAATTATAATGCAGCATCATAAGAAGGCCCAGCAATGTTACCATATTTTTAATTTTCATAAATGGAACTACTTAGTTTAGAACAGCAGTACCTAAGCTTACATATAAATCTGGGAATATTAGTATTGTTTCTAAATATGTGAATAAGTTGCTAGGAATACTGCAGCATACAATTCCATATTCAGCATTGTAATCCTTCCTTTATTAATGCAAAAGCAATTACCATTCAAAATCAACCAATTGAAGGCATTTTTCCTTCTTTATAAATGTGTTTATAAAATCTGCCAAATTGTAATTTATTCATATTGGAGAAAATTGGAATCACGTGGGGAAAAAATTAAACCTGGGTAAAGCTGTCATTTTCCTGCATCAAATTCACCAAACCCTAAAGATTCTGCTCTTCCCATTTTTTCCAAAGAACCCTATTTACTAGATATGATTGCTGCCAATTAATTGTTTGAGAACTTTAGAGACCATTTTACCCAATAATTTAAATCAGAAACCATACTGTAGCAAATGAAAGACTCTGAATGTGGAATGGCACAAAGACAGAAAAGTCAGATGTACAGTATATGAAGAGTGAAAACCCTTCCAATATTTTTATTAATACTGGCATTTTTTTCACCAAAGTGGAGGGAAAAAAATAACCTAATGAATTACAATTCTACAACTAACATTAATAAACCTTACTGTACTTTTATGGTTTGTATAATTCCTAATTGGTTCAGGAACATCAAATCCTGGAGGTGAGCAGCCATTTTCAAAATATTAAATTTAGCATCCTTGAAACACTTCATGAATGGGGTGGTGTGTGCCTATGTGTGAGTTCTGATAAGAAGAAGGAAAGAAAATGTTGCTCTTGTTTGCTTCCTTGCTTGGGGTTAATGATATCTTTGAAAAGTGCCCTAGAATAGAGCACAAGGTATTAAATGTAATAAGTGAAAACATGATACCCCACCCATTTGCTACTGGAAAATTGGTTAATTTCTTAAGCATGGTGTTTAGAATGATATGTAATGACTAGCCCTAATCTGATTTCCTGTTTACTGAGAGCTCTGGTGCTAATACTCTGTTGGAGAGTTCTCACATTCCGTCTTTGATCAGTCTTAAACTCTCATCCAACAAGAGGAGCAGCAGAGTCCAGCTTCCCTGAGCTGATTCAATCAATTCATATGCTTGATATGTAATCCACAGCTCAATTAATCACTGACTAACTGATGAATGTTCTCAGCAATAATATTAACTATTCTTTTTTTTTTCATTTTGCTAATAACTAAGAAAAGGTCATAACTTTTCCCATGGGAAAGTTGAATTATTAATGAATGCGATCCATATGCTCATATATAGAAACCAGAATCAGATGTTTCTCTGGCAATACTTTATAGATTGCAACAATCTGCTTTGTGTGGCTATAGTCTCTCTCTCTCTCTCTCTCTCTCTCTCTCTCTCTCTCTCTCTCTCTCCTTTTGATGACCCAGTGGAGATAAGCAATTATTCTAATAGTTTAAATAATAATTGTATTCCTTCCTCCTTCATATGATGTTCAACTCGATGTTATGGATACCTTAGTGAAAATAGGAAATGTTTATCTGAAACCACTACATTGTGCCCAGCAGAGTTCAAGCTGGAATGGTATTATTATATCATAATTTATTTATTTTCCACACTAAACATGCAAGGAATGAGTATCACATTTTATCTTTATAAAAATATCACTATGTATTTCTTGTAGAACATCAACAGAGAGTTCAGGAGATTGTCACTGGCAAAAGTTTCTCCCAACAGAAATGCAAAGAATGTAAATGTGCAACTGTTATTAACAATTGAGTGTGAGAAACTTAAGGCAGGAAGACTTACACAAACAAAAATGCAGGGAAAAGTGCACTGGATTTGAACTGAGATATTAAGTCGTAATTCATACCACTCAATGACTATATCAGCTGTTTGTAATTACTCTTATACCTCTTAGAATAAAGATTTAATCGCAGGTTATATTATTCAGGTTTCTGAGAAACATGCTAAATTTGTGCCAGCCTTTTTTATTTATTTTATATTTTATTTTTCACATTTCTGGACCTCTGTTTCCCGCATAGGGAGATTCCAACCTTGAGGAGTGTGACAGTGAGCAACTTTGAAACAGTTAGCAATATAAGCTAAATGTATGCACGTATGTAAATATGTATGTGTGAGGCAAGGAATGGGAGAGAGGAAGAAACAGAAATAATTTAGAGTAATGATTAAGAGCAGTCAACCAGAAACCAGGAGACCAGGAAGTTTTCTCCTAATTCAGGTACAAAGACAGGCGGTAGCTTTGGCCTAATCACTATCTCTCAGCCCTAAGAAGCAGGCAAAGACAAACTACTTTTTAAAAAGTAGCATCTGTCGCTTCTAAAACCAAATATTTATCCTCTATAAAATGGGAGAGCCAGTTTCATCTAGAAAACCAGTTTGGTCTAATGGTTAAGGCACCAGGCTAGAAAGTGGGAAACCATGAGTTCAAGTCCCACCTTGGTCATGAAAGCCAGTTGGGTCATTCTCTCAGCCCAACCACCTCACAGCATTGTTATTGTAGAGAAAATCAGAGGAGGAAGGTGTGTCAGACATGCTCTCCACCTTGAGTTATTTGTAAAAAAAATAATGGTGGAATACAAATAAATAAATGGGGTTAAATACATCTTCTAGGGTTCCAAACAGCTTTGAAAACTTGGTTTTGGTCCCAGGCCTGGGGTTGATGTTTATTGTTTGTCTAGACTCTAAAGCAGCCTTGTCCAACCCGCGGCCCATGGGCCGCATGCGGCCCAGGTCGCCTCGTAATGCGGCCCAGTGCCCACCCCAACCTTCTGGCAAGAGCCAGCGAGGAGGAGGAGGAGAGGCAGGCGCGAGGCGGGGCGAGGCGAGCGCCACGGCAAGCAGCAACAGAAAAGGCGGGCGCCGCCTTTGCTGCTTCTGCCCCCACCGCCACCGCTGCTTCTGCCCCCGCCGCCGCTTCTGCCCCCGCCGCCGCCCCCCCACCCCGCCACCGCTGCCGCCCCCCCACCCCGCAAAATTTGGCCGGAAAATTAATAAAAAATAAATAATTTACCTCAGTCCTTTCATAATTTATTGCTAATCAGGGTTAAAGTTCATCTATGTTGGATAAGCATGAACTAAATGATAGCAGTTTAGAATAGAATTGTGGATACAGTATTTATTTAAAAAAAGAAAAATGTTTTATAGGAGGAGGAGGAGGACAATGATGACAATGATAGTGATGAATTTATATGCTGCCCAACTTCTCATGCCAAAACCTGAAGAGGTAAAATAGTAGGTGCTGAGCCTAAGTATGCAATTCTCTGCACATATAATACAAAGAAGTCTTACTGGAATCAAAGGGACTTCTCATTAGCTGTGTCTGGATAACATAGCAAACATTTTAGTGTGTTTAATCAAATATTATTGTGCACTGAAACCTAAAACAGCCACCTGTTGGTGTACATTCAAATCAGACTTTGCAATATAGATGTGTTGGGTTAGGGTTAGGGTTAAGGTTTGAATGAATCTCAAAGAATGGTTGTATCTGCTTCAGATGACACCACAAAAGTTGGGTTAAAGTTGAACATGCTGAGAGGCTAAGTAGATGGCATGTCCATCTCATTAATCCCATTTTTTCTTAGTATGTCTGATTATTAAAAACATTACATTAATTTTTATTGATTAATTGATACATTAATTGATACATTAATTTTCCTCTTGAACTAATGAAAATGAAAATATATCTTTGTATTGAGCAAAAGTTGGATTTCAGTGAGGCTTAATAGTATGATGTATTCATTTTTTAAAAAAATCCTAATTATAAACAGATAATCAGAGCTGGAAGGGACCTTGTAGGTCATCTAGTCCAACCCACCCACCCCCCGCCCAAGCAGGAGACCCTACACCATTTCTGACAAATGGCAGTCCAATCTCTTCTTGAAAGTCTCAAGTGATGGCACTCCCACAACTTCCGAGGGCAAGCTGTTCCATTGGTTGATTTTTCTCACTGTCAGAAAGTTTCTCCTTATTTCCAGGTTAAATCTCTCCTTGTTCAGTTTCCATCCATTATTCCTTGTCTGGCCAAGCGCTTTAGAAAATAGCTTGATCCCTTCCTCCCTGTGGCAGCCCCTCAAATATTGGAAGTCTGCTATCATGTCTCCCCTGGTCCTTCTCTTTACTAGACTAGCCAAGCCCAGTTCCTGCAACCATTCGTTGTATGTTTTAGCCTCCAGTCCCCTAATCATCCTGATTGCTCTTCTCTGTACTTTTTCTAGAGTCTTTACATCTTTTTTATAATGTGGTGACCAAAACTGGATGCAGTACTCTAGGTGTGGTCTTACTAAGGCTTTATAGAGTGGTATTAGTACTTCCCTTGATCTTGACTGTATCCCTCTATTAATACAACTTAGGATTGCATTAGCTTTTTTGGCTGCTGCTGCACACTGCTGGCTCATATTTAGCTGGTTGTCAACTAAGACTCCAAGATCCCTCTCACAGTTACTGCTATTGAGCCTGGTTTCACCCTGTCTATATGTGTATTATATTATATTAGATAGTAGATAGATGAAAGACAGACAGACAATAGATATGGTGAGGACATTTGGAAAATCATACCAGAAAAAAAGCCTGAATAATATATTTCTGACTAAAGGGTGCCATGAAGAGCATTTATTATCAAAGTGAGCCACAGCTCAGTCATTTGGCATCTAGAAGAAATAACTTTATAGTAATTTGGCTTATTTGGAGAAAAACTCTGTCAAGAATCTCTCAAGAAAGTTCCTGACATGGTATTGTTCAATAATTTGCAGGACAAACAATTATATATTTTTAAACACAGCCTGCTACATGCATTACATTGTTGGTTTAAAAATTACAGCGGTAATGGAGAAAGCTGAAAAGCCTTCCACCCACCCGGCCAGGAACAGCCAAAGCCAGGAGTCAAGAGGTGTTGCAACCATGAGACTGGTGGATCAGCCCTCTCTTACATGCATTACAATAAAACCAGCAGGGGTGGGATTCTACCAGTTCACACCTATTCGCTAGAACCGGTTGTTAACACTCTAAGCAGTTCAGAGAACTGGTTGTTAGAAGAAATTACTGGCCTAATCCTGTAAGGAAGGCAGGAAGGAAACATTCTGGTGTTGCTTACAGAAACTGCCTCTCCCTTAACCCTAATTACATTCTTGGCAGGACTAGACTTCCTGTCTCAGGAACGACTCTGGAGTTTTCCCCCCCTCTTTTGCTGGTGCTTTGCTTGTGTGGAGTGACCATTCAAAGTTACAATGGCACTGAAAAAAGTGACTTATGACCATTTTTCACACTTACAACTGTTGCAGCATCCCCACAGTCATGAGAGGCCAGGCAAGGAGATGCATGCCTCGATGTGAGTGATATTGAGTTGGCCACACCCAGCCAATAACATGACCACCAAGCCACACCCACCAACTAAGCCACGCCCACAGAACCAATTGTTAAAAAATTTGATTCCCAGCCCTGAAAACCGGGCGAGATGCTGATCACCTTTTTACATCACAGCAGATATCCCTGATTTTTTCAGTCATCCGGTTTTACGATTTCATACTCATCGTGTAGGACAGGGATCCCCAACCTTTTCGACGCCGCGGCGGTTCCGGTTCGCGTGTCAGCTGGGCGCCGCCATCTTTTTGACGAAAAATCACTTCCGGTGACGTCACGGAAGTGATTTTTCGTCAAATCATGCGGCGCAGCGCTTTCTGGTGAGCTTTTCGGGTAGAAATGGCTTTCTACCGGAAAAGCTCACCAACGCTGGCGCCGCCATCTTTTACGAAAAATTGCTTTTTTACCAAAAAAGATGGCGGCGCCCAGCAACCAGCGGCCCGGTAAGGCTTGTTCCGCGGCCCGGTACCGGTCCGCGGACCGGCGGTTGGGGACCCCTGGTGTAGGACAGAGTTTTTCAAAGCTTGACAAATTTAAGATGTGTGAACTTTTAACTCCCAGAATTCCCAAGCCAGAATGCTGGCTGGGGAATTCTGGAAATTGACATCTTAAACTTGCCAAGTTTTGAAAAACACTAATGTAGGGCATGTCATACACAAAATATCTTTTTGATTTTAGACAGAAGTCTCTTGTAGTTTTGTAAGAGAATGTCATAATAAAACACATAAAGGAGGGAGTGCCTAGGCTGAAGTGGCTAAAGAAAAAATGAATAGAAATACAAGGGAGAGTCTTAATAAGTAATTCATTACAGCTACGGTCATCTCAGAAGTTTTTTGTGCCTTTTATCTTATCTTTGTCTTTTGACCAGGCTGGTTGTGTTCTTTCCCTTGTTCAGTTAACTAAAGGAACAAGAACAAGGAGGGATGGAGGGAGGTCAGCCAATTAGAAATCAGGCCCCAAAATACTCTAAACTTGAAATGTTGCTTATACTATTGAGTAAAAGACAAAGAACTGTAGCCTGATAAAAAGACTGAAGACATGAAATAAGAAAAAAAAACATAAAATGCCATTTTCTTGCTTTTCCTATTAGAAATACAGTTACCTGATTTGTACACTACTTTAAAGCATGAGTTTGCTGCACTATGGTTTATTGGATAAACCACAGTGACAAAGTTCATATAATATACTAAGCCAAAGTTAAACCATGTCATGTTTTAATGAATGATATGAGGCAGGTTCATTTAAAGGATAGTGTCTCCAAAAATTAACAAAACGTGTATGTGTAACAAGCTTATATCTCTTAGAGCAGGGGTCCTCAACCACCGGGCCGCGGACCGGTACCGGTCCGTGGAGCACTCTGTACCGGGCCGCACAGAAATTTTTTTTTTAAAAAAATGGCGGCTTTCTTCGCCTTCGGTGAATGCTGCTGGGATCGGGGATCAAGGACACAAATGAAAGAAGGGGAGGGAGGAAGCAACCGAAGCCTGTCCTGCTCTCTGGCTCAGCAGCTTCGGTTTCTTCCCGCCTCGTTCCTCTCTCAGTCACTCTCTCACTGCTCCACCAGCCCAGGAAGAAACTGCTTCAAAGAAGCCGGGGGGGTGGTGGCTTTTCCTGTCGCCGCAGCTCCTCCGAAGCGCCCGTTCACCCCCACCCCACCTGCCCGCACGCGGTTCAATTCAGTGCCCCGTTCTGCCTGTCTGGTTGTTTGGGAGCAGCTTCGGCTGAGAATAATAACTATTCGCCTCTTTTTATCAGCCGAAGCTGCTCCGAAACGAAGAAGGCAGGCAGTACGGAGCACTGTGGATTGAACCGCGCGTGGGCGGGCGGGGTGGGGGTAAACGGGCGCTCGGAGGAGCTGCGGCGACAGGAAAAGCTCACCCCGGCTTCTTTGAAGCAGTTTCTTCCTGGGCTGGTGGAGCAGCGAGAGAGCGACTGAGAGAGGAACGAGGCAGACACCTGAGGGAGGGAGGGAGACACCTGAGGGATGGGGCTGAGGGAGGCAGGGCCGAGGCGCTCCCTGAACTTGGTGGTTTGCTGGCAGATGTTTTATTACCCGACTAGGTAACAACATCAGATGTTACCTAGTCAGGTAATGAAACGTCTGCAAGCAAACCACCAAACTCGGACTCTTCCCCGCCCCCCGGTCCTTGAAAAAGTGTTTGTGCTTGAAACTGGTCCCTGGTACAAAAAAGGTTGGGGACCACTGTCTTAGAGCACAATTCTAGACTGCCAGTTCTCATTTGGACCATTCCAATTGTCCATAAGAATGAGCTGTTTTCCCTCCCTTATGATCTGCCACTCTGAAAACAGACTGAAGGAACAGGTTTAATTTGGAAAAGACAAGACTAGGTGAAAAATTAAAGCATGCTTTAAATTTCTGAAACAATTTCTGAAACAAAGAAAGTCAAGAATTGTTCGATATTTTTCCAGAATGCAGGATTCATGCTAAGGGAAAGTCAGATTTCATATCAGTGTTAGGAGAAACTCCTAAACCTGAGAAGTGTTTGACATTTGAATATGAATGTGGAGATAGTGAACTCCCATTCACTGTTGTTTTAGCTTCGTTGAGATTACTATTGGAACTAAAAGGCTTGTAGGCAGAGATCCAAGGACACAGTTGTTGATAAAGTAGGTTTATCACAGAAAAGGGATCATTTTGAACTGCAAGTCCAATGCAGCAAGACAGTATCAAATCATAAAGAATACATGTATCTACTAACATTACTAAAATATGTTCTACACTCAAAGAAGTTATTCAGGTCACCCAAACTTCTGAAATAGGTGATTTTCCAACTCAGATTGGACTACTTCCTCTGTCAGTTTGGTTGCAGGGAAATTGCCATCTGCATGCATTCTGTGTTGAAGCATAACAAAAAGTGGCATTCACTTTAAAATAAATTCGAAGCTACGTATACAGTATTAATCAGATTTGGAAACAAAGAGTAATATTTTCAGATGCACACAGAATGCAGAATGTGATCAAAATACAATGTAATGTCATAGAGATAGCAATGGAAGCATGAGTAGAAAACCTACAATCCTCTGTATAAACTGGCCCAATCTTTTTGTGTGTGTACATGTGCACCGCACACATGTGTGTGTGTATGTGTGTGTGTCTATGGGAGGTGTTTATGCTTAGCCACTCAAAATGGAGAACAGCAGCTTATGATCAGCTGTTTTTGTAGCAGATGTATAAATTATACAAGAGAAATATTACTGTACCTTCCTTCTAACATGCTGGGGAGTAAGACATTAAACCTCATTAAAGCTTTTTTTTGTAAGGAACAGATAATATTGTAAAGTATTAAGGTACAGAAATGGCTCAGATAAAGAGACTCAGAATAGGCCACTACTGTAATGGTTTAAGATCTTAGGTCTGTTTCTCTGTTTCTCTGTTACTAGCTAGGGAGATCATTCCAATTTGCAATGTAGGGACTTGTAGTCTCAACACAAATGGAAAAGATATTTTAAGCCTAAAATTTAGTATCTAATTTCAACTAGAAACTAGCATTCCTAATTCTTGATTAACCTAAGCAACGGGATGGCACTTAAATGTTTTTCTACAGTTAGTGTCCTTTCCTTTCAGAGTTCCCCACAATGATAATTACATTTTGTAGCACTGAGAGAAGAGTAATGAGATAAGAAGGTTGCCAAGGAAATGGAGGATAACCCTGTCTTTCACCCTGCCAGAAGGAAAATAATTTGCATCCCAACACATCCCTTCATGCCATATATATTTTTCACTGTTGCTAATTTTATCCTGGCTTGCATTCCTGGGATTATGCATCCAGGAACCTGAAGGAGCTCCTAACTCAGCAGACAGTTCCCATCAGAATTTGCCTTGATTGCTTTGTGAAAAAATAAATGATTTGCTCTGTAGGAGTGCCTGGCATGTTATATTTTCCACTCAGCTTGACCTCTACTTTTCTGATGTGAGGTGATACAGTATAACTGAAAGCAGTAATTGCAGGCATGGGCTGGGATAATTTCATCAACTGAAACAGATCTGAACTGTTGCTTGAGAGGCTGAAAGGGTCTTCACAGGGCCCTCCTGAAACATATTTGTTTATCTTATTCATGGGCACTGCTGAGTCAGCCTCTTTTCTAAGCTGCATGATGTTTAAATTGAACCAGGAATGAACTTAGGCCTGCTGTGCCTGGAAGAAATTAAAGAGCTTATGAAGAATATCAGTTGTGGTTAATCAGGAAGTTGATGATATTCCCTTGTTGAAATGTGCATAGATACCGAGACAGCCCCTTACAGAGTAATCATGCTTTTATCTCTTTTCATTGTTCTTTTTCTTCAAAGTATGATTCCCCCACCACCACCAGATCACAAAAGAGAGCTGCTGAAATTCCAGTAAAGTAATAACCTTTTAGATGAAAAGTCTGTGCTAACATTAATTCCAAAAATATTCATCGCCCAGTCTTGGATGAACCTGCTATGTCTTTTAAACCAGTGATCCCCAACCTTTTTTATGCCGCGCCCGGTACCGGCATCAGCTGGGCGCCGCGCCGGTACTGGCATCAGCTGGGCGCCGCCATCTTTTTGATGAAAAAGTGCTTCCAGTGACCTCACCGAAGCACTTTTTCATCAAAAAGATGGCGGCGCGCTCGGTGAGCTTTTCCGGGTAGAAATGGCTTTTTGATGAAAAGTGCTTCTGGTGAGCTTTCTACCGGAAAAGCTCACCGGAAGCACTTTTTCATCAAAAAAGATGGCGGCGCCCAGCAACCAGCGGCCCGGTAGGACTTGTTCCGCGGACCGGTACCGGTCCGTGGACCGGTGGTTGGGGACCCCTGTTTTAAACAATCTGCTCAACCACTGGGACACCAAGAAACTGGATTTGTGATGGTGGCCATTTTCTGTGCATGGAAGAGTTCTGTTTCTTTGTATTACTTAGAGTTTTGAGCTCCTGGGAAAGTGCAGTTTGTCTTGCAGGAGATCCATATTAGTATCATCTTCAAAATGACTGGAGATCAATAGTTTCTTAAGGCTCAAAAAGAACAGGATGCGAGCCAACTTTTGCACCTTGACACAGAGCAAGCTAAGCAAGATCATAAAGTGAAATCAGGAAGAATGCCTTTCCCCTGTGTTAGCATAGACACCCCATTGGAGTCGAGCATTACATCACATTACATCACAACTGGCAACATGAGGACTTTAGAAGGACTTTAAAGGCCAAATGAATGAGAGCCCTGAAAACATTAATTCTATTGTATGAGCTTCTTGGAAACACATTGCCTGAGAGTGGTAGGTACATTTCAAATATTTATAATAATAATATATATAAGCCCCCAAATAGATTTGATCAATATCATACATTTGGAAGACTTGAAGTTGACTGTTACATATTCAGGTTCCGATGCTAATTTTCTTGAATCAGAGCTGAGGTTCTGTATTTTCAAGATTCAAGCATGAAACCGTGAATAAAAGTCTAGCTAAAATAAAGCAAACGATTGCAAATCAAGACTGAGAATGCTGGACTTTGGTTAGATTGTGCCAAATCTGTGAATTTGCAAAATTTACCACTTAATAGATTTTATATTATTCTCCCCCATGCCTTTAGGAATAAATTGCCTTAAAATAAATTATTGTGTCTGTTATGTGCAATTTGCTCACTTCTATGAACACTGCACAGTCCTTAGTATCTTTGTCCAACAGTAAATATGCATGACTCTTAAGTTTTTATAGCACTATTTGCTGTTATAATAATTGTGAGTAAAAACACAATGGGGGAATGTGGGAAAACCTGCTATAAGCCCAGCAGAATTAAACTGATTACATGGATCTTTCAGCCGAATTTCAAGCAATTTCTCACAACTCCAGATTTCTGAAATAGTGTAGAAGCTTCTCTTCACCAAGGGTGGGAAAACCCTTTTTTATTATTTAGTTCAGTGCTTACCAAGCTTTTTTTCAGGATGTCCTAAATTTCTCAGTTATTATGTGAGAATTAAGGGCAACTTACTTTTCAATGTCTGCTACTTTGTGCCACCTAGAGATACAGTTATATCTGTAACTGCCCTTTTAATGCTCAGTATTTCAGCCAGGAAATGATTTGTGTTTGACTCTCCCTTTGCAGATAGATTTTTTGAAATTAGGAGATGCATGATGAATGTGCCCATCCTGTAGCTAGACATTAGATTTAAACAAGTTAGAAAATGATTACAGGCACAATGTAGTAAGTGATCACAAGAGGATTCTGTTTAGGAAAAGCACATAAGAAGCTCATTTCTTATGTTTAAACCATATATAAACATTCTGCAGGGTAATTTATGAGGCATAAATAAGAGCAATAACAAATATTCATAAAATAATGTATTAGACATGTCCAAACTAAATCTTTGAGCCTTGCTGAATTCAAATATTGTCAAATTTGTCTACAGTTTAAAGTAACTCTTAAGATTGGTCATCTGAATCACATAGAGTATACGATTATCATCAGGGGATGGACAGAGGGAGTTGTATGTATTTGTTATCACTAGAATCCCAACTCAGTGGTACCAGAATTCTCTTTAGTGGTTCACTATGGTGAATGATTAGTTAATTCAGGGGTCCCCAACTCTCGGGCTGCACTCCAACACTAGGACCGCAGCCTGTTTCAAATTGGGCTGTGCAAACAATGGACAAGTGGAGCTTCGTGCGCAAGCACAAGTGCCCTCTGCTTAAGCACCCTCCGCTTGCACAAGTGGAGCTTCACACGCAAGCATTAGGGATTGCTGCGAGCGCAAACACCACCCACTCACACCAATGGAGCTGTGCATGCTTGCATGTGCTTGCCACTCACACGCTGCCCCACCACCACCACACCAGGTGTCCAAGGTGGAAAGGTTGGGGATCACTGCTTTAAGGTAGCATCACCGTAGAGTATTCTAATGACTTCATGGACAGATGGCAAAAATATGGAAGTAGTTTACTATTTCCTTCTGCTGGGAAATGTTCTGATTTGCCAGCCTAGCTGACAGTCCTGGCATTCCTTAAATGTTTCCCATTCAAGCACTGAACAGGCTGACTCTCCTTAACTTCCTAAAGTGGGTAGCCAGGCTGGAGCTCATTAAGATCAATATGTATGGGTATTCACAGGTAGGTAAAATCTCATGGGAACCTGAGCTAGACTTATTCTCTCTCACACACACATATATCCCTTCCTTTAAATCATATGCAATGACAGTGACCAAAAAGGAAAAGATCAAAAGAATTGAAAATGTAAACATCTCTGCTCTGTATTAAAATTAACCTGCATATATAAATAGAACATTATATAATTAAAAAACTAGGAGTTACAATTAAAGTGTATTTGTAAAGAAGAAGAAAATAGAAATTGATCAGTTCACATTTCTATATAAATCTCCAAGTAGGACTTCTAATGGCAAAAGGTAGAAACAGAAGAACTTTTATCGTGGTATAATTGTCTTTTGGTATGATGTTAACTGTAAATGCTTTTTATGCAGTAAAGCAAAACACATTTTTATTCTGAATATACATTCTACCCAATGTTAACATTTAAGACTCATTTGTAAAGCAATACATAGTATCTGCTTTTAAGATTTTTGTTCCTTTCAGACAACTCTTAGAAAACATAGTTATCTCATCTATTAATTCATTACAATTTATGCCACATCCCACTCCTTTAAAGGTTGGGATTAAATTCTTGCTCAGCCCAAGTTGATTATATACCAGAAATTAACCCAAATGCATATGTGGATATTAAGACAGAGCAATGTTAGTCCATATTCAGTATCAAATGCTCTTACTTCTTCCTAGAAAAATACCAACCAATTGTAAACAAATGCAATGCTAATCAAAGTTTTCACACACAGGTGGGAAGGCTACCACTCGTATTGGCTGGAAAACAAACAGCTGTGCCCATGCTGTATGTATTGTGATCTTTTCCTCTTTTCTCTCCACCAAAAATGTCATGCGAACTTAATTTGCAGGAAGAGCTCTTCATTTTTAATATATTACTTATTGTTTGTTTTCTTAGCATAAGCCTGAGAAAAATGTGTATCCTCTCAAAATCATCTACATCAATAAACAGACTGGTGACAATCCAACTTCTACATACTATCTTCTACAACTTTATTCTGCAAACCAAGAGAAAGAAATGTTTGTGGAATTAGAAAAGTTGTTTCCTTCCGTTCTAAACCCTGACTGTATTCACACAGAACTCCCTGAAAACGGATATTTTCTTTTCTTTTATCGTTTCTTTTTTCCCCTAACAGATGACAAGGCCACAGCAAAAACAAAGGATCCATGTGTTCAGATAGAGACAAACAAAATGTCACCTTTTATCCTTGAAATATTTTCCTTGCAATAATTTATCATGCTGGGGTTTTTCATTTGATTTGTGCCTAAACTCATGCAAGCAACACGTTGCCAGAAAATTCTTTTTGTGCAAGCTCCATTAGAAGGAATAAAATATGCACCAAGCTTAATTTCAGTATAAAAATTAAGGCAGGTTTTGTCTCTCGGGCAAACTCCAAATTCTCAGTTGTCGTTCAACCAAAACAGTCCATGAGCTGGATCATTAAATGTGTCCATTTATAGTTATAATAGCTGGACCACACTTTATCATTTTATTGTTAAATGCTTTTTTAAATACTTTCTATATATAAAAAATAAACACCCACTATAACTAAATGATGTTTCTTACTTCTTACATCCATACCTCATTAGAAAGGATTACCAGTGATTTTCAGGATCACTAAATGACTGTTGCTTCCTTTCTTCTTGCAAAGCAATAAAGTGGGAAGGTGGAAGAATATGATTGTTTAAAGGTTACCTAATAAAAGAAGAAACCAACTAAATAGCTCAGCCATGTTAGTAGAAAACCCATATCATTTTATATGAGTTCTATCTATCTGAAGAACAGATGTAACTGAAATTCAGTGTAGAGAAAAGTAAAGTCCTACACTTAGGCAAGAAAAACCAAAAGTACACATATAGACTGGGTGAAACCAGGCTCAATAGCAGTAACTGTGAGAGGGATCTTGGAGTCTTAGTGGACAACCAGCTAAATATGAGCCAGCAGTGTGCAGCAGCAGCCAAAAAAGCTAATGCAATCCTAAGTTGTATTAATAGAGGGATACAATCAAGATCAAATGAGGCAGAGGTGGTATTCAGCAGGTTCTGACTAGTTCTGGAGAACTGGTAGTGGAAATTTTGAGTAGTTCGGAGAACCGGCAAATACCACCTCTGACTGGCCCCACCCCCATCTATTGTCTAACTCCCGAGTCCCAGATGATCGGCTGAGTCTTCTTTTGTTGCCCTGCACAGGAGAACAGAGCTGGAAAGCAGGTTAGCGGGGTAGGAATGGAGATTTTACAGTATCCTTCCCCTGCCACGTTCACCAAGCCACGCCCACCAAACCATGCCCACAGAACCGGTAATAAAAAAATTTGAATCCCACCACTGAAGTGAGGTACTAATGCCACTCTATAAAGCCTTAGTAAAACCACACCTAGAGTACTGCATCCAGTTTTGGTCACCACATTATAAAAAAGATGTTGAGACTCTAGAAAAAGTACAGAGGAGTCTAAAAAAGTACAGGACTGGAGACTAAAACATATGAAGAATGGTTCCAGGAACTGAGCATGGCTAGATCAGGACCAGGGAGACATGATAGCAGTGTTCCAATATTTGAGGGGCTGCTACAGAGAGGAAGGGGTCAAGCTATTTTCCAAGGCACCTGAAGGCCAGACAAGGAATAATGGATGGAAACTGATCAAGGTGAGATTCCACCTAGAAATTAGGAGAATTTTTCTGATAGTGAGAACAATCAACCAGTGGAACAGCTTGCCTTTGGAAGTTGTGAGAGCTTCATCCCTGAGGCTTTCAAGGGAAGATTGGATTGCCATTTGTCGGGGATGGTGTAGGGTCTATTGCTTGGGTGGGGGATTGGACTAGATGACCTACTAGGTACCTTCCAACTCTGTTAATCTATCTATGTAACTTTCTGATATGATGGAAGCTAGATCAGGTGAAGATAATATATTTCATATAATTCATATAAAACCTATATGGTTTTAGCTCTCAAGCTGGCGAACATGATGATGAAGCAAGTTATAGTCCTGTGCTTGTGAAAAATTATGTTAATATAATTTATTCAACAAATAAGGCACAGATTTTACCAGTTGCATTGTCAAGTGATCACAGAACAGAATCAGATGACAATTAGATGCCTGGAGAATCCTTCAGATGATAATGGAACAATGTTCAGTTGAGCATTCATGCAAATTGTTGTTTGAATGTTGAACTTGATGGTTGTGATGTAACTGTGCTTGGCTTGTCATTAACTATATTCATTTTTTGATATAAACAATGTATAACTCAACACATAGTTAGGATTCCACAATGGTCTAAGACTGCCAAATCAGGGTGCAATGATGGTGATCTATATTTCCCACTTAGTATTTTCAGCAGAAACATTTCCAAAACATGTCAGTTTAAGAGCAAAGAAATTCAGTTCATTGGAATATCATAATGATTAATAAATGATAAATGAATGTCAATATAGATTAGAACATTGGTACCTTTTAACTAGGTCAAGCATTGTTAGCAATGACATATTGTAGCATTCAAATATTAGTATGAACCCGTTTAAGTGCCGTATGATGTGATTTTGCTAATAGTTGCTGCCAGAGGCTATAATATGGCAAAAAGCCTTAAAATGTGTCATAATAAATGATGTTCAAAACCTCACTAAACCAATTGATTGGCTTTGTCAGTAAGTCTGAATAACACATCAAAATGGCTTTTAACCAGAAATGGTGACAGAAATTTTGTTAGTCTCCTCAAGTAGAATAAGTGTCCCACGTGGGGATAAGAATGGCATTCATAGCTTTCACTTCTTTCTGTTTAGAGCAGGCCTGTCAAACTTGCGGCCTGTGGGCCGGATCTGTCATGTGCTGACCACACCCTTGCCTGGTATAGTGAAGGGGGAAAAAGTCCCAATACATCACCTGATGACGCCGTGATGATGCGAGTTTAATGCCACTTGTTTAGAGGAATAACTACTCATAAATTATCAGAAAACTAAAATTCTAGTTTTTCCATGAACCTGATATTTAGCAAATGAACCAGAATGCTACTGACCAGATACATGGTTATAAATACCTTGGAGTGCTACTCCTGGCCTGGCTGAGTGTAACTATAGAGAAACTTTTTCATTCCTGGTGAGTGTTGCACAGTGTAGTTGCTCAGCCACCCTGAGACTTTTCCACTCAAAAGGAACCCACTCTATCCCTACAGCTCATAAGGTCTTTTTAAGTGAGGTCATCTCTCAGCTCCTCTATAGTATCCAAGTTGCAGTATTAGAAATCTTAATGTTTTATTCAATCAAAGATCCTTAGAGGTCATGTGACTGGAGTTCTGCAACAGTTGGGACTTTGGCCACAGGTCATAAGTCCTGTTGTTCAGTGACATCATAATTTTGAATGAACAAGTGGTCATAATTTGAGGACTACCTGTTTTGTAAGTATTCTGAGTAGGATGTATTACAGTAACCCAGCCAAAGAAGCAGCCAAAACAGTAGGAAATAAAGCAATGTAATTGAAATGAAGCTTTGCTTCACTCTTTATAAGCAAAGAAGCACCTTGTTGAAGCATTGCACTGCATTAATATGATTATGTGTCTGTCATGTACTTTCCCCTCTATTCACTGAGCACTTATCATCAGCTACAACAAGTGATGTTGAGGGAAAGTTTCCAAGAGTCAACATTCCAAATGCATTGGACAGCATATAAAGGAAAATATAGGAAGGAAATATAAAGAGGAGAAATTTGAAATACGTATTAGGATCCTGCTTTATTAATCCAACACAAGAATGTAAATTAGATGCAATAACTCTGATTTGCTTGAGTTCGAGTTCTTTAGTCGCAACCTTGACAGCAAGTTTTAAATTCTCCAAAATTTGTATCAAGCAAAGTGAAAGAGGAAATATAGTCACACACATTTAATCCATCCACACATCTAGTAAATTGAGGTGACATAACTACTGGAAGATACATAAATGTTCAGTTTGAACAAAGGAATAATATAGAAAAGAGAGCATAGGAAAGTATCTACACTGCTCCCCCTCTTATCCCTCACCTACAATTTCCATACTAGAAAAAGTGTTTGGCCCACAAGTTATGAGTATGTTTTAAAGAATATGAATCAGTCATATTCTTGTTAGGTGATTCTTAATTCTGACATATTAGAATGAATTTAATCCTACAGAGGCTACCTCTGTTGTAAACATCAATTTACGACATTCTTCCATTACAGCCAAGAATCTGGGATTTTTCAGAATAGTTTCTTTGGCAGTGTGTTTGGAATAAATACACTCTTGTTTGAAAAACTCTTTTAAAATATAATGCAAAATATATTTCATCTTTATATAGGTATTTTGAAAGCTTGAGAATTTTCCTCATTATACATTGAGGAACCACTGACTATTTACTATTAAGAGCTGTGTTTAATTTAATTTGAAAGGCTCAGCATTAGGTACTAGTTGGAAAGAATGTATTAAACTGCAAGCCATATTACTGTCTTAACAAATTAACACTTTACATCTGCTAAATTGTCCAGAAGCAATAACATTGTTAATAGGTACATAGATATTTGTTTGGCATTACTTTTTGCCATCCAGAAGTCTGTGAGATTTTGAAAATTGGCCATATGGAAATGTCAGCTGAATGTTTCAGGGCACTCATTTCCATTAATACTGTAGAGTTTGTGTGTCTCTCTGTGTGAGAGAGTATGTGTGTCTAACTTGCAATATATTTTTCCTGTTCATGTGGAACTTTACCTCATATAAAGCCAACTGATCCAATGGAATGGTGAAGTGAACCTGCTTGATGTGGAAAAGCCTCACAAAATCTACAGATTTCCACAAAATCTATGGGAGCATTCCACAAAAGTTATTTCTAAATCATTTGTTTTGTGATTGCTGAATTGAGCAGGAAATTTCATGTGTTAATGACTGTCAGCCTTTCAACACAAACACCAGGAAATCAATACAATATAGGTCCATATTAGTTTTATTATGAAGCTGTAGTAACAGAACCTTTCAAGCCTGAATGTGCTTCTTACTCCCGCTCTCTTTATCTTAATGCCAACTAGGGAGGGCTTGTCTGAGATATTTGCCCATATTCCTTTCCTGGCATGGTTTATCAGAATGATACCTTGGTAGCAATTCTTCTTCCTGTCTTTCAAGACAAACCCCTCTTCCTTATACAAGGAGTGATCAAAGATGAAACATCTAATCTATGATAAAATAATTTCCTGGGGTTAGGAGAACTTTAGAATTCTCCTGTAGGACAAATATGTTTAATAGCTCTTGCTATTCTCTCTCTCTTTCCCTCCCTCCCTTTCTCTCTCTCGTATCTAATATCTCTCTCTCGTATCTATCTATCTATCTATCTATCTATCTATCTATCTATCTATCTATCTATCTATCATCTATCTATCTATCTATCCATCCACCCACCCACCCACCCACCCACCCACCCACCCATCTAGATAGATAGATAGATAGATAGATAGATAGATAGATAGATAAATAGATATAGCTTTCTATCAATTTACAGGATGTATATGGTTCTTTCCTTCATGGTGATGTGTGAGAGAGAAAATAATATGCAGATGGAAGGATAATGCAGTAAATAAAGATAGATGAAGGAGATAGAAGATGCAGGAAAAGAGAGTACCTGAATAGCCATCCAAGCGATCTACTCCCAGTTTAAAGAGTAGGAATACATCAATGTTCAAGCTAACTTCTTCATTACCTTAGCAAGAGTAATACAGCAATACAGTGTCAATTCTCATTTTTGTTCCCTTGGAATGAAAATATCTAGTGCTCTTCTTTGCTCAGTTTCTTTTGGAGAAAACTATTTAGCTGAGCAAAGAAAAGAATGGTCCTCTCCAATGTAATTCCTTTGGAATCCTCACAGCTGGATACTCCTGGCTCCCAATTTTCTAAGTGAGCCATTAGCTGGAACCTTCCTTAAGTGGTCAGATCTAGTTGACAGGTTTGTCACCTTGTTTTTAAAAAGTAAAATAAATGTTCAGGTAGTCCTTAACTTATGACCACATTTGGGACCAGAATTTCTGTTGCTAAGCATGGTGATTGTTAAGTGAGTCATGTCCCAGCTTATGACCTTTTTTGCCATGGTTGCTATGTGAATCACTGCAGTTGTTGAGTAAATCATGTGGATGTTAAGCAAATCCAGCTCTCCCCATTGGCTTTGCTTGTCGGTAGCTGGCTGGGAAGGTCACAAATGGTGACCCCAGGAAGCTGCAATTGTCATAAATACACGTTGGTTGCCAAGCACCCTAATTTTATCATGTGACTGTGGGGAGACTGTGATGGTTGTAAGTCACTATTTTCAATGCCATTGTAACTTCAAACTGTCACTAAATGAATTGTTGTTAAGTCAAGGGCGACCTTTGTTTCACATCGTACCATTTTAAAACACTGGACTCTAAACTATAAAAACTCCATCTCTTGAAGTCCAAGTGGTAAAATAATATTTCTGATCATTATTTCTCAAATTAAGAAGCCACTCCTGTTATTTTGTATGGTGCTTAAATGGAAGTAGTTCTTTGCAAAAATCCACTGGCAACTTTATTCTGATCTCTCAGGATTGATGTGCAGGTGAAGAGAGAAGTTAAACAGTTTGCTCCAAGCTGTCAGTAGAGCAAATTTCACTCTTCCACAAGTTCTAATTCCTCTCTGTAGCCTAGGTGTTGTAACAATAACGAAGGCAACAGCTGGGATCGTATTTTCACTTTCTTTGTGACTTTTCCAGTTGCCCCTAAGTATCAGGCCTTTCCAAAATAGTCTGTAAACTACTGCTGTAAACTACTGCTACTTTTTTCCTTCCCTCCCTCCCTGACATTTTTAGGCATATTTTAGGTTACAATGGAAATACAGACAACATCATGCTATAGGAATTATGATTTCGCTTCCTCTTCCATTATAATAGAATTGCTATGTTTGGGTATCATATATTTATGACAATTGCAATATGCCGGGGTCATGTGATCACCATTTGTAACTTTCCCAGTTGACTTCTGACAAGCAAAATCAATGAGTTAAAGGGGTGGGATTCAAATTCTTTTTACTATCGGTTCTGTGGGCATGGCTTGGTGAGCGTGGCAGGGGAAGGATACTGTAAAATCTCCAGTCAGAGGTGGTATTTGCCGGTTCTCTGAGCTACTCAAAATTTCCTCTACTGGTTCTCCAGAACTGATCAGAACCTGCTGAACACCACCTCTGAGTTAAACCATTAACGACTGTATGATTCACTTAACAATTGCAGTGATTTAGTTAACAACTGTAGCAAAAAAAGTCATAAAATAGGGCACAACTCACTTAGCAATGAAAATTTGTTGTAAATTGAAGACTACTTGTACTGATCTATGACAAAGAATCAGATACCATCAATTAAAAAGAGAAATGTTATAAAAGAGAAATGTATCATAGTCTTCATCAAACCCCATTCACATGCAGGACTCCACATTGGACCTCTGAGCAACTCAGTAGTGCAATTCAGTAGTGGCTTTACTTGGGTTATGACTTCTCCAAAATCACCAATTTATCGCCTTGTTTGATTGATGATAGCAATCTCAACTCAACTCCACTGTACATAGGTTGATCTTCTACACACTTTAAAAAAAAACTGTATTAAGAAAAAAAAAGGAGCCAAGGTGAACAATTATTATTCCCAGATTAATTTACATTCAGAAGTTGTAGGTGCTCCATCACTGGAGATTTTTTAAGAAGAGAGTGAACAGCTACTTGTCTGAAATGGTATAGGGCCGTGATGGTGAACCTATAGCACTCAGAGCCATTTGTATGGGCACGCGAGCCCCAGGCAAACTTACCTGCACTGCGCATGCGTGCGCCTCCCAGCTGATTTTTGGCCAGTTTGAGGCCTTTTTCGGCCTGCCAGAGGCTTGAGGGAAGCCTCTGCAGGCTTCTGCAGGCTGAAAAATAGGCCCGTTTTGTCACTTCTGGTATTTCCGGAAATACAGTAAATGATGAAATGGGCCTATTTTTTGGCCTCTAAAGCCTGCAGAGGCTTTCCTCAAGCCTCTGGGAGGACAAAAAAGGCCGCTAACCATCCGAAAATCAGCTGGGAGGTGCAGTGCAGGTAAGGGGGTGGTGGAGGGGTTGTGTGCGCATATGCAGGGGGCATGCATTGCCTTCTAGGTGCTGGCACGTGAGTGCAAGTGCATGCACAATTTTTGGCACAGGAGCCCAAAAAGGTTAGCCACTACTGGTATACGGTCTCCTGCTTGAGCAGAGGGTTGGATTAGAAGTCCCTCCCAGCTGTATTCTGAATTGAATTGAATGAATCATTGCAGTTAAGTTAGTAACATGGTTGTTAATTGAATCTGGCTTCCCCATTGACTTTGCTTCTCAGAAGATTGCAAAAGCTGGTCCTGGGATACTGCTGCCATCATAAATACAGTTGTCAAGTATCCAGATTTTGATTATGTGGCCATGGGGATGTTGCAACAGTCATAAGTGTGAAAAACGGTAATAAGTCACTTTGTGCTGCTGTAACTTTGAATGGCCACTAAACGAACTGTTATAAATTGAGGATTATGTGTATTATGGAAAAATTGGATGGAAAAAGGGATATAGTCTTTGGACTGATAGATGATGAAGATTAATTTTTATTATATTCTCATTAATAGACAAATATCAACTATCAGATGTAATCCAGTCAATATTTACAGTTAACAATGTTGCTTGGATCAGCAGCATTTTCAGCTTCTGGACATCTGAAACAACTTGTTTAATTCTTTAAAACTAAAGAAAAACTACAATTCATTTCTATAGATATTTGTAATCAAAAAAATCAATTTGATATGCAGATCCTAAGACATGCAATTTGATATGCAGATCCTAAGACATGTAATAAAGAATGGAAGGTCCCCATATTGCTAGACAATGGTAGAGTGGTTTAACTTCTATAGCAGGCATGTCAATAGACCTCAAATTGCAACACACATATATATAGAGTACCCCCAAATCATAACTGTGTGACAAAAGCTAATATTATCAGACAATAATATTCGTTTGAATGACATACCTGGTATGTGAAATTCAACAAACAGAAAATATAAATAGATTTTCCATGCCTATATTATGGCCAAAAGACTGATAAAGCAGCATTGGAAAGATATAAATGTATGTCTCCATTTACTCAATGGATTGAGAACCTGATTGATTTGCCATTTATGAGCAGATTGCTTATAGAAATAGACTTTGTTTGGACAAATATAATGAAATATGGGACTTCGTTTATACAAAATACAGTAGACTAAAAATGATAGTTATATAAATGTATTGGAAGCATATAATGAATAATAATTACATTAGACAACTATATATAGAATTGCAATTATTTTAAATGGCTTATTTTTTCTGTTTCTTTGTTTCTGCTTCATGTTGTTCCTTCCTTCTGTTTCATTCTTGTTCCTCTGTTCATTTTCTTTTAAAAGTGTGTGCTTTCCTTTGACAATATATGTATTTTCATTTTTGTGCGTGGGGGTTTCTGTTTCTTTTTTGTCACTATTTTAAAAAGCAGTAAAATAATTAATTTATAAAGTAAAACAAAGAAGCCACAGCAATTATTTTTAGATCTAGTTCTCAGGAGTAATTGCTTTACAGGGACTGGATATTATTAGCTATATGATAGGGCAGGGGTGTCAAACTTGTGTCATCATTGAGGCATCACATGATGTATCGGAACTTTTTCCCCCTTTGCTGAACCAGGTGGGGGCGGATCCAGCATGTGACACTTCTGGTTCACGGGCCGTGAGTTTGACACCCCTGTTTTAGGGGACTCTGGAACATTTTAACAGTAATTGACCATTTCCTTGATTGCAGATTACAGGAAAGGAAGCATCTGCCTCGGAGTAAATGTCCAATTTATATTGAAATTAAGTTTCTCTATGTGACCAAGTACTCCTCTATGCTTGCCAAATTGTAATGGATTAGTCATCTTTTCTCTCTCTCTCTCTTTCCATTTCCTTAAAGTCTTTGGCTTAAATTCTTAAAGAGCTTTTCAATTTGAGATAAATATTGATATTTGATCCCTCCTTTCTACTTTTCTGTTGGTCCTGCCATTACTCTTGTCATATTCCTCTTTCCCTACACTATCTACAAATCATGGGTGGGCTAAAGACATATTTGGATCTATGAGTAGATTGCTCTAAAGTATGCAATAGAACAGCAAGAGTTTCTGGCTCCCACTAGCAGTAGCATATACTAACTTTGATAGCGGCTTATCTGTTTGTTTAATCAGTGATGTCATCAAAGTAAACAAACCCCACATGGTGAAGATGTCCCTGGGTCATGACCCTACCAGGATATGATGTGCATAGCCCCTTCCCCGAGTGAGGTTGGGAGCAAACTCTATTTTGTGCCTTGTGAAAATGAAAAGGAGTTCCCAAAAAGCAAATTTTAGGGGCTTTGCTGGAGAGGGTTGAAATAAAACTTTATTCAGATAATGCTTCAAAATGTTTGTGTGTGTGTGTGTGTGTGTGTGTGTGTGTGTTTGATTTATCAGTTAAATTTGCAAATGTGGAAGGTATAACTAGGAAAAAAAGATTATTAGTAGAAGCTCAAATAAGTTATATTTTGAGTGAGTTTGATTCCTGATGACAGTCTTAACATAGTCATCCAGTTTTCTAAATTTAAAGAAATTTGTTTGGAATAGTTATGCATATGGCTCAGAAGGTCAGGAAATTTATTTTTCTAAACTATTAATGTACAACAGTATGTGTTGTTCACAGAGTGTTTTACCACAACGGTTTCTCTTACAATTAAAGCTCATTATTATTCTGGAACACAAAGGAAGTTTTTTTTAAACATGTGACTTGGCAGAACTCAGTAATTATATAAGTTAGTTGATCAATAGCTAAACCAACATAAACCAAACAGTTGCTTCTTTCTGCATGTTTCTTGTATTTCAAATTAAAGAACTTTAATTTAAACAGTTTCTAGGATCCCTGGGCAAGGTAGTCAGACACATTAGCTTCTAGCTAATTGGATATCAGCTACCAATGCAAATTGGTGAACATCAAAAGAAAAGCGGGTTGAAGAATTCCAGGCACAGGTTGTATCTTACTAATTTCTCTTTAAATGGCCCTTATGGAACTAGAAGTGACACGTCTCACTATCTCTATTTTTTTCAGATACCTAACTGAGAAACTTTCATGAATCTTGGCAGTTTTTCCTATGACTTGGTTTGAAAGGTATTAGCTTTTCAAGACCTATGGTTTGAAAAAAATGGTTGATGTTTCTTTGAAACTGTAACTACATAGCTATAGATTTATACATTGGTAGGAATCAGGGATTTACAGCTAATAAATGAAATGCAAGGGTAATTGTTTTTTTTCCTGAAACTGTGCTTTTAAAGTGTTTTTCCAATTGTACCTACTAAACTAGAATTCACAGATGCTAGTTCTGCATGGCAACCAAATCCATCTTTGAGTCTTCATTCTAATTGCAGCATTTCTTCCATTTAAAAGATCATTCAAGACTTTTTGAAATGCAGTTATTTATAAAATACATTTAAACAAATAATTTGATAACTGATGAAGAGATTTTTAACACCTTCCAACATATATATTGAAATAACAAGTAAAGCTAGCAACATTGTTCCTTTTACTGTAGTAAAACTAGCCTCCTTACTGTAGTATGGTATTAATTGAAAATAAAAGATAAAGCTAGTTATTATAAATATGAGAATGAGACCCAAAATATTGGGAGAGACTTCTCCCAATATTTTCATACAGATATATATTTTTAAATGTAGGAAGGGCAGAGCTCCAAAATAAGTAGAGACCAATCATCAAGAAACCATGTATTTATTTTTCAACAATATTTTAGGATTTTTCCCTGTTGAAAGGCTGGAAAATGCCTTTCTTCTGAGGATTCGGTTTTCCTGCTGGGAGAACTCTAATGCAAGGATTCAGACAACTGCTTGAAAGCTGAGTCTTTTATTTTTTTCAGGAAGGCAAGAGACAGCAAGAAGTCTGCGTTCCCGGGGCTAGCTAGCTAACTTTGAATGGTGAATTCCTGGTTCTTTATACCTTTTTCCTCCCTTTGTGTGTGAATGTTCATTTAGTGTTTAATGTTTAGATATTAAAATCCTGTCAGAGTTTAATTTTCGCCGGAAGGCATACTTAGCAAGGTGTGGAAAATAACTCTGCGGGGCGGCTTGATTGCCTTATCGGTTCTTTCTTAATCTCTTTTACCTTTATAATGGGTTTTTCTATTTGTTTCCTGGCAATCTCCTGTCTGTTTCCTATGTAATTTATTCTGTGTCTTTTGTCTGTTTGTTTTGGTGATTGGGCCTGTAAGGGTTTTCTTTTCCTTGTTTCCCTAGCTTTCTTAACTACTCGGCTTTTGTCTGGGGGGCTCCTTTCAATACTTTTTATTAAATTTCTTTTCCTATGCAAGTTTGTTCTATGGCTGGCCTGATGTTCCACTCGGGCTTTTCCTGCTTGGGTGTCACCACTATCCTCGTGAAGTTCCCTTTCCACATCCCTTACTTATGGACAGATCTACATTGCTCATCTACATTGGTACTGACTGACTGTCAACTACAGCTCTGCAGGATGTTTGATACAAATCTTCGGTATGAACCTCTCAGATAAAATCTGTATCTCCAATCACAGTATCTTGATTGAAAACTCCTGTAAACTGTTCTCAAAAGATGACTTTGACAGAATCATATGGCACTAATATTATTATTGGAATCAAAGAGATCCAGCAAAAGTAATAGTTTTTCTTTATATCAGCACTCCTGTATACCAGCCACACTATTCATCTGTTTGAGTCAGCAATCTTATGCTCCTTTGGAAGGTGGATATATAACTCAAAGCAGTCTCCATATGAAGCACTATCAAAATCTGCGTCCAGTTGCAGATTTTAAAATAATGTGTTCTGATGAGTTTTATTATTTCAATTTATATAGCCACCCTTCTCAAATATATGACTTTGAGGGGCATACAATTAAAATAAAAACACTATAAAAACCAAATAAAATTGTAGGTTGGAGAGGACTTTGCCAGCAGAAATACTCAATCCAAGGATTCCTCTGAATATTATGGTTAGTTACTACCAGCATTTCCTGTTACAACCAGGGGTGGGATTCTACCAGTTCGCATCTATTCGCTAGAACCGGTTGTTAACACTCTAAGCAGTTCAGAGAACTGGTTGGTAGAGGAAATTGCTGGCCTAATCCTGTAAGGAAGGCAGGAAGGAAACATTCTGGTGTTGCTTACAGAAACTGCCTCTCTGTTAACCCTTATTACATTCTTGGCAGGACTAGACTTCCTGTCCCTGGAACTTCTCTGGAGTTTTTTCCCCCTCCTTTGCGGGTACTTTGCTTGTATGGAGTGACCATTTAAAGTTACAATGGCACTGAAAAAAGTGACTTATGACCATTTTTCACACTTACAACTGTTGCAGCATCCCCACAGCCATGAGAGGCCAGGCGAGGAGATGCGTGCCTCGATGTGAGTGATATTGAGTTGGCCACACTCAGCCAATAACATGACCACCAAGCCATGTCCACCAAGTCACATGACCACCAAGCCACGCCCATCACCTAAGCCACACCCATAGAATCGGTTGTTAAAAATCTGAATCCCACTCCTGGATACAACCCCTATTAGTCTATTCCAAATAATTCTTTGAAGGAACCTTTCCTTTAACTCAGCTGCTGTCTGAAACATTAAAAGAAAGACACTTTGATATTATTTGCCCAGAGCTATAATAGCATGATTTAACATCATCTAGTAAAAAAACATAAAAAGTAAAAGGGTAATTGTGTAGCTGTTAGCTCCTGCATATGAAATAAGTTTAGGAGACACTCCCTTTTTAAACCAGTAAAATTAAATATCCAGGCTGAACAAAACAGGTTTTTTTTTAAAAGACAAAACAGGAAAAGAGATAGAGAAGAAGAAAAATATCACAAATAAAGAATTCCAAAAATTAAATAAATTCAGTCTTGAAATATATGCAAAGTTAAATGCAGAGGCAATAATTTGAGTTGAATTTGGCCCTCTCTTTAAGTACTGCTAATTAGATTTACAGGAATTTGCTTGTAAGCTGCACAGAGTCACTTTTTGTAAGGCTATATGAGAGGGAGAGAGGGAGGGAGAGAGGGGGGTAGAGAGAGAGGGAGAGAATCCGATGCCACAATCATCCTTAGTGGCTCCCATCTTTTTAGACCAGTGCTTCAGGGAAGCGCTGTGGTCTTTATGGCCTTCTGGACAGCTAAATAGATGTGATCCTAATGGATTGCTGGTGAATGATGTTCCACAAGGTCAGGATCACCAGAGAAAAGGCATGCTTGCTACAACCCACTAGATCACAATATTTCAGGGAGGGAACTGGGAGTATGCCCACTCAATCTGACCTGTAAAATGGGCAGATACCCTCGTGGAGAAGCAGTCCTACAAATAGCAGGGCCCTTTGACATGTAGGACTTTAAAGATGACAACTTTCCAGGATTATATCTGAAAAATAAATGGGAGCCAGTGTAACTTATCCAACAGTGATGTGACATGGACAAACCAAAAAAAAACCACTACATTCTGGACCAGTTACAATTTCTAGGTAGAAATTGTAAGGATAGCCCCATGTAGAGTATATTGAAATAGTCTAGCCAAGCAAAGAAGTACATGTATGACAGATTGTGTTCTTCCAATTAGATAAGTGAAAAGAGGCTCTAATAAAATAATATTAAATCTCTCTTCTGGCAGTGATGATTTCAAAATATAAAATCTAAATTAAGGGCTAATGTATAAATTGGTTGAAATGTTAGCAGACTTCCAAACAGATCTTATCTAAACAATAGAACTTTTTTTTTCTATAGATCTATATTAAAAACTTTCTAACTTCAGAAAAAGCTTTCTGGAAGTCAGTAGAAGAAAATGAGCAAATAGGTTGAAATGTTTTAGGTGTTCCATTAATACTTGTCCTCCATAAAGTAAAGGTTCCCCTCGCACATATGTGTTAGTTGTTTCTGGCTCTAGGAGGCAGTGTTCATCTCCGTTACAAAGCCAAAGAGCCAGCACTGTCCGAAGACTTCTCCGTGGTCATGTGGCTGGCATGAGTAGATGGTGAAGGTGCACGGAACGCTGTTACCTTCCCATCAAAATGGTCCCTATTTTTCTACTTGCATTTTTGTATGCTTTCGAACTGCTAGGTTGGCAGAAGCTGGGACAAGTAACGGGAGCTCATCAATTACATGGCACTAGGGATTCAAACCGCTGAACTGCTGATCGACAAGCTCAGTGCCTTAGTCACTGGGCCACCGCATCCCTTGTCCTCCATAGTGATGTGGAATTGTCTTTTAAGGTCAAGGGGCCCAGAGAGCTCTCATTTTGAACCAAATTCCAAGCAGTAAAGCCCCATATGAGCCTCTACTGAAATTAAGCAGGGTTTCAACCTCAGATAGAAATTAGGGACATGCTGGGGAAATTGCAGTAGGGCCCTTTAAATATTTAGAGGGAACACCTTTAAGAAGGGTAAAATGTCGAGGCTTCCAGCTGGGCGCTGCGTTGATGCGGAGCTGAGGAGCGGATCGCCACTCTGAAAGGCTCCAATTTTTGCTGTTTGGTGGCTTCCAGGAGCGTGTTGGACCTTGGAGGGGTAGACAGATGAAAGGGGAAGACCTGGAGATCTCGGGGAGGTGCCGCGATCCCGCAGATTACAAGAGAATCCCCCGAAAACCAGCAGCAGAAGAGGGAGATCGTACAGATCGGAACCATAGACGTGGCAGCCCAGCAGCTTAAAGAAGAAGGAAGGAAGCAAAGAGTGGAAAACAGCAAATTGAGTCATGGAAAGGTGAACTTAAAGAAGATTTCCAGAATACTGATTTATACTACAAAGGGAAATTGAAAATTGAAACTCCAAACCGAACAGTGCAGCGAAGTGGTAGAAATATCGGAAGGAGTACTAACTAAAGAAATGGCAGTAATTTGTGCTGATTAATAGAGCGCTGAAAATGGAGGAGCTGAAGGGTGAGACAACACCATTTACTTTTACTTTGGGAGCTGAAAAGGGGGTTGTATAACTATATTTTTTGGTGATTGACGTTTGAGAATTGTGGGGAAAAAGAGAAAGTGACAGTGACGTGTCCAAGTGAGACAGAGAGATCGGAAGAACAGCTGAGAGTAAAAACTTGAAAAGAGAACAATTGACACTTTAAAAGATTTAAGGAAAGAATTGAGGAAAGAAACTTTATAATTGCAATATTTGTCTGATAACTGTGATAAAGAAAAAAGGAAGAAATAAGATAACTAAGATTTATAAATGGAACTAGGACTGTGTGGAGAAAAAGAATAAAGGAGCAAGAAGAAGAAGAAGCCAAAATAGAAAGGAGAAACGAAATGGTGGAAGTGAATGTGCAAATTTAAAGAGGACATTTTGAACTCGAACTAAGAACTGTAATAAGGTATTTATCAAAGAAGAAGAAGAAGAAGAAGAAGAAGAAGAAGAAGAAGAAGAAGAAGAAGAAGAAGAAGAAGAAGAAGAAGAAGAAGAAGAAGAAGAAGAAGAAGAAGAAGAAGAAGAAGATCATCATCATCATCATCATCATCCATGGACATCATTCAACTGGTCAATCATAGATGTAACTAAATAATAGTGGTAAAACATAATCTTAATAGATATATATGTGTTAGAATATTGAGTTAAGAATACTGGTTAATAATTTTTGAATAACTGGACAATTGAAAGTGTGTTGTATAAATATAGAACTCAGACCTTCAAATAATAATCATATAGTAAGAAACTGAGGTATTTTTATTCTGAAGTAAGCATATAACTAAGAACTCTAAAGAAATAGATTAATTGATATTTATATATAGATAAGAATTTAATTACTTTAATGAATTGGCTGTTTAAATTAATTAGTTAAGCATATAAGACCAGGCATGATATTCTGCTCTGAAAAAAAAATCGGGGCCGGCCAAAAGAGACCCCCCGCCGCGCGCCCGGGGAGCACCCGCTGCTTTCCCTCGCCAGGGCCGGGCGGTGGCGTGTTGCACGGAGGCTGGTCTGTGGCTGGTCCAGCTCCCTTTTCCTGCCGATCAGCGGCCTCCGCTCGCACCGCCCGGGCTCCGCTCAGGTATCCGGCTGGGGCTGTCAGGAGTTGCTACCGCCGGCGCAGCTCCACGTGGCTCCAGTCCCGCGTTGCCTCGGGAAGGGAAAAGCAAAACCAGGAGCCGCTGCTGCCGTTGCAAAGTGCCGCCGCGGCTCTTCCTTTTTGCCTTTCCCTTCCTGAGGCAACGCGGGACTGGAGCCGCGCGGAGCCGCGCCAGCAACTCCTGACTCAGGGCCTCCGAGGGGAGGGGAAGGAGGAGAAGAAGGGGTGGGGGGAAAGGGGGGGGGATTCCCAAAAAAATCGGAATTCCGATTTTAATCGGAAGAATATCATGCCTGTAAGACTGTTGATTTTGTGAGTAAATATATCTGTATTTGATTAATATTGAATTCTCTTAAGTATTGTAATAGTTGAATAAGTTCAATAAGAAAAAATAGAAATAAGAGCTGATTGTGATTTTCTATAATAGAATTTTGGTAATTAATAATATAATAATATATGTATTAATATTACTATTGAACTGAAAAGGAGAGGAAAATAGTGCTCTACTAGGGATAGTTGATGGTAGATTGGAAAGAGCTGCTACAGATAGTTAAAATGGCAACAACATCAATTACAAATGTAAAATCAGGAAAGAAAACTACAACAACGATGTCTTCACCTATGGGGCAGAGATCTATAGATGCAATACTACTTGCAGAAAAAACTAGTTCAGCTCAAAGCCTGCAGACAGTACAGGCACCGCTCACTATGATGCAGGAAATGATGGTAAAAACCCACGAATTGATAGCGAGGAACCATGAAGATATGAAAACAGAGATGAGAACTGAAATAGGACAAGTGAAAAATGAAATACAAAATTTGAATAGTAAGATTGGAAAGATGCAGGAAAAAGTGATAAAAAATGAACAGAAATAAAATTTAGTAGAGGCAAGAACGGAGATGGTGGAGAAGAAATTAGAGGATTCAGAACAAAATTGGAAAGTGCTCTACTGCGAACTCCGGGATTTGATGGTACACATGGAATTAGAGAAGGCATCATTTCATCTTAGGTTCCAAAATGTGGTGGAAGACAAAAAGGAAGATTTTCGTGCAATTATGACAGAAACCCAAACTGGAAATTGAAAATGATGTAGACGTGGTCTATAGAGTATATACACACTATGCGAGGAGACATAGACTACCCCGAGAGGTTCATATTCGATTTGCGAGGAAGATAACATGAGACCTGCTCTATAGTAAGACCAGAGATGAACCACTTGTATACAAAGATCATGAAGTGGTTACACTGAAACAAATACCTAGGAGAGTCAGAGAGCAGAGAAGGGGCTACCAATTTTTATCAACTCAGCTTATTAGAAATGGTATTCCATTTAGGTGGCTCACCCCAGAGGGGCTTTTAGTTTCGTGGCAGGACAAAAAATACAAAATTAATACAATTGTAAAAGCACAGGAATTTTGTGAACGACACCTAGAACCCGAGGAAGAACAAGAAAGTAGAGACGACCTAAATACAAGAAGCCAAGAGGAACAACTCTCTGGAGAAAAAGAATCTGATTCACACTCTGAACCCCAAAATCTTAGAGAAGAAAGGGAAGGCAACAGACTAAGAAAAAGAGAGCCTAGAAAAAAGAAATGAAATGAGAAATGCCTCACACAGTCAGTGACACTGATAGAGAAATAACTTTATTTTCAGTCAATATCAATGGTTTAAATCTATCATCAAAAAGAAAACAGATATTTGATAAACTGAAAAAACAAAATGCTGACATAACTTGTATCCAAGAAGTGCATATTCCAGACAATCAAGCAGACCTCTTAAAGTATATAAATTTGGGTAAGATGTACTTGGCACTTGCAAACAAAAAAAAAAAGGGGGGGGGTATTGTAGTATACGTAAAGGATTGGTTGCAACATAAACAAATATACAAAGATCAAGAAGGGAGAATGCTCTTTATAGAAATAAATGTAAATCAGAAAAAGATGTTATTAGTCACAATATATGCCCCGAATACAAACCAAAAAGACTTTTATAATAGGCTTCACCATAAGATAATAGAATTTGAGTATGCTAATGTATGCATTGTAAGAGACTATAATGCAGTCCCAGACAAAGATAAAGATTATAGAACTTCCAAAAAAAAAAAAAAAAAAAAAGGAAAGGAAAGGAGAATACTTCCTTCGTCTTTTAATAATATGGTAAGAGAACTTAACTTGAAATGTGTGTGGAGAGAATTAAATCCAAATAAAAAACGATATACCTTTTTTTTTGAACCCCCACCACTTTTGGTCCAGAATAGATAGATATGGATGGACCCTGGGTTAATGGAGAATATTGAAAGGGTCGAGATTTTGCCAAATCTATGGGCTGATCATAATCCCATTCAAATTAAATGGAAAGGAAAGAGAAAAATTGGAAGATGGACATTTAACAATACCATATTAAGAGATAAAGAATATATTGAAATGATAAAGAAAGAATTGAACGTATTTTTGGAAATAAACAAAAGAGAACATACCTCTCTACAGAATCTTTGGGATACGGCCAAAGCCTATGTGAGAGGTCTAACTATTGCTTATAGTACTGTGTTTCTCACAAAATAATAATTATTTTTTTGACCCCTGAAAAAAAGGCTAGGCCGTCTTTTCGGGGGTGACTTAATTTCCTCCCCCACCTAGAATGGCCCATACACACGTACCTCACCGTGAGGCACACACACACACACACACGCTCCCCTTGCCATGAGGCCGCTTTTATCGGCAGACGAAAGCTCCCTTGAAGGCAGAGTCCCCAGCTGCTTCAGGGCGAGGCGTGGCTGCCCGTGTCCCCTCGCCATTAGGCAGTCTCTTTCGGGTGATGGAAGCTCCCCAAATGCAGTCACCAGCCACTTCGATCGGCCGGTAGAAGCGGCCTCGGGGCGAGCGCACACACACACACTCCCCTCACCGTGAGGCCGCTTCTTTCGGCAGACGAAGGCTGCCTTGAAGGCAGAGTCCCCAGCCGCTTCGGGGCCAGGCATGGCTGCCCATGTCCCCTCGCCATTGGGCAGTCTCTTTTGGGCAATGGAAGCTCCCCAAATGCAGTCACAAGGCACTTTGATCGGCCGGTAGAAGCAGCCTCAGAGCGAGCGCGCGCACACACACACACACACTCCCCTCGCCACGAGGCCACTTCTATCGACAGATGAAAGCTCCCTTGAAGGCAGAATCCCCAGCTGCTTCAGGGTGTGGCATGGCTGCCCATGTCCCCTCGCCTTTAGGCAGTCTCTTTCGGGCGATGGAAGCTCCTCAAATGCAGTCACCAGCCACTTCAATCGGCCGGTAGAAGCGGCCTCGCGGCGAGAGGAGTGTGTGTGTGCGCTCGCCCCGAGGCCGCTTCTACCAGCCGATCTTTAGTAATTTTTTAGTAATGTCCTTATCCTTTCAAAATAATATTTTGAAAAGCCCCTGATAGAGTAAAACGAATTGGAGCTAAGTTTGAACCGTTTATTTGATTTGTATTTATGGACCTTAAATATTCATTCCTTAATTCTCCCCTGCTAACATATATGATTTTGACTCAAATTGAAAGGAATTTAGCCCTCTCTCAGGGGGCTCAATTGTGTTCTCTTATCTTTGAAATATACTTGAATAGCCTTTCAGTATATCAAGCAATGTCAAAATAAGTCTAGTGCAAATTTGCTTTTGTGCACTCAACAAAGCCACCACATTATCACATATAGCAATAATATTGAGTTAACCAATGTTGAGGGAGCTCACTCCACAAAAGCTTTTCTGCTGATTTTTTAAAAAAATGAACTCTACCCTCCAGACTGTGCAAAGTTTGGTTACACAAAATATGTCAGAGAAAGCATTGCTGCAAATATCATATTTCTGCAGATTTATTAGGAAATCCTTTTTAAAGAAGTAAAGCTCTTTTCAACGAAAATGGAAATAACTTAAAGATGAATAATCAGAGAATGGCTTTGACCAGATTTTTTACAATATGGATTGCAATAGGATTACATTCTCAGCATAGCTTACATAGGTGTAGATAAACTATTCCTCTCCATATTGTTAGACTCTATAATCCCATTATCCCTCATCATGGGGAAGACATGCCTGACAACAACTGGAGTTCAAAAAACTGGAAAGCTATTGCTTGCTCCTAGATGATTTAAGATTTTTGAACAAAACCTACCTAGTGAAGTTAAGAGGGCAGGGACAGAGGAAAATAAGCAAAGAACTGAATTGTTTCCCTGTTTCCATTGGGATATATTTTATCACGTTTCATATATTGTTGTCTGAAGCTAAACTAAATGTGATAAGCCAGACACGTTTTACTAATATTTATCCCAAACACATATACAAACTGTTACTACATGACTAGAGCAAAGACCAATTTTTACCTTGTGGTATTTTATTTTAAGTAATCTCCCCCCCCCCACACACACACACAAAGTCAGACATCAGAGCCAGGAAAGAAAATTGCATTAATCTTAGGTCTCTGGAACATATTAAGAAGTTATGTTTCATAACATCAACTTTATTTTGAGGTAAATCTCACTGGAATCATAATATTGAGAAAAAGAGAGAGAAAAATGGATCAGACTGATATAGCTCTATTTCAGAGCCTATAAAACAGTAGATTGGAAGGAAGTAACTTTGTGAGTTGGAGGTTCACAGCATAATGAGAAATTCAATATAATACAGTTATACTATACTTCTGACAGTTTCTACATCAAGTGAAGGCTCTAACTACTGAATTACTAATAACTGATTTGAGCCAAGTCATAAAATGGATTTTGGACTTTGTTAATTGTGCTGAAAGGGAAAAGCATATATATGTTGAAAATGTGTAGTAAATAAGATCTTAAATCTCTTTAAAAACCTTAAACCTTTCAAAATGCCTACATTTTCTATATAATGACTTGATCTGCATTACGTAATAAATCCATCAAATTCAATATCCTACAATCCACATTCTTAATAATAGCTGAGACTTTCCCCAGGATCATAATGCTTCAGCTGGTCCCAAATAAAAGGAAAAAATGCAATACAAAATACAATGGAAAAAACCAAAAAATTAGGAATGTATACTTTATAATACTTCAGGTTTGATAACATTAAAATGCTTAATATGCATTTTTATTTTGGTATGCTTTTTATTTTTTACCATTTTTATTTTGGTATGCTTTCTTTTCAAAATAAAGATGTATTATTTTAAATACAGTAGTTATAGACAATTCTAGTTCAGGGATATGCAATTCAGAGAAAATGTAATGTTTGTATTTTCCAAAAATCATTAAAAAAAAACAGCTTGAATTAATGTACACATTATAAAGACAGATGTGTTTTTGATGTATTGCTGAGAATGCCTTAGATCATTTGGGGAAAAATATTTTAATTGCCAAAAAGTATACATGAATGTGTCTGCACCATCTATTCATGTAGCCTATGGCCATAATGAAGACATAAGATGTAGGAAGAAAAATCCAGTCTGATTTCAAGCTGGGAGAAAGGCACTGGAAATAAACTGGAGGCTGACTGGCTGCAAGAAAGGGTTTATTTGTTTTCCAGAAACTTTAGTGACAACAGCAATGTTTCTGGAGTGGCTGACCCCATGGCTGGGTGAATGGATGGATCTTTATAGGGTTCTGATTGAGATGCTCCAAGGGGTTGTGCAATATAGTGAGCCTTTTGTCTTTTGCTATTCTAATGGTGGTAGATTAATCCTATTATGTCCTAGAGGCCATGCCCTGCCCTTAGAATTGTGCTATTCTGCAAGCAGGTTACTATGCTTGCAAGCCTCTGGTGGGTAAGGTCCATTTTTAAAGAACGCTCCACAAACGGAACCTCCTTAAAAAAGAATCCCCTATAGTCTTGTGAAAATAATACTTTCAACTTTGAAACCAGGTTGTAAATAGCTTGGGTGTGTGTGTGTTCTGTTGTAACTTCAAATGGTCCCTAAGCGACCGATCATAAGTCAAGGACTACCTATACAGTACAGTGCTCCAGTGTACCTCATTAAAGTAGACATGTCTTTATTTTTTAGTATTCTGTGTCTTCTTTAATTAATCAGGTTCTGTATTTGTGCTCTCATGTGCTTCACAACACCTCTTCCCAATCAAATCCAAGATACTGCACACCTTGTTATCTCTATTTATTCCTTAATGTATTTTGGAGTTGGGATAACTCAAAATCTTTTTCCATTTGCAGCCTCTGCTCTGAGAAAATAGATGTTTCAGGAAAATTGCAGTTCGGGAGAACTTCAAAAGGGAATTATAAATTTCAACAATTACCAGAGAGTCCCGTTCAAAGAGATTCCTGGGTTAGTGCTGTGCTGTTGTCCTTGAAAGAAAGGAAAGAAAAGCTAATGGGCAATGTATTATTGCTCTGCACAGTCTGATTAGCAGGCCCGTTTGTTCAGATGATGTAATGCCTTCAAGGTGGGATGTCATTGTTTAATTAAGATGCAATTTGATATCTACCCATGGAAAAGCTTTCTTGAATTTCTTTCTTGCTATACAGTTTGACTTAAGGAATTAAAAAAGTACCTGACATTGAGCTATGTTTGGTCATCCTGAAGCCACAGAAACTTTCAAATTGAAGGATTTTGATTCATTTTTCTTTAAATAGTTTATATTAAGTGCTAGATTGGCACTGCTTTTGGTCATCTTTAGATAATTCTGTTCCTTGTTCAGCTATATTAGGCAGTGACGCCCATGCTGCCTATACCAAGAAATAAGCAGAAAAAACTGAGCCAAGTAAAAAAACACTTTCCACATTAGGTACAAGGCTCACACCCACCACATGACTTGAAAGATGTTTTCCATTTAAATTATTTCAGGCGAGTTAAAATAAGTTATTCAGCTGTAGTGGAATAAGTCATGGGTAATGACTTGCCATATCAAAAATTTATATATTTAAACTGGAAAAAGATGCTTCAAAATTGTGAAATAATTGGCTACACATAGGACAAGATATAAAGCTTTCTTGCAGCTCTCACTTCTAATAAACATTTAAAATAAACTTTTTTCAAGTACTTCCAGCCAGCAAGGCAGAGAATTGAGGGTGCTAGTCATTTAATCAAATAAGTTGGTCGAGAAAATTTGGACATTAAAATATAGATATTGTGCCTTTGATTCATTGTCCAGTCCTGGCAACAGTCTGGACTAATTTCTACAGCATGCTTGGTAAGATTTTCAGAAGTGGTTTGCCATTGTCTCCTTCCCAGGTCTGAGAGAGAGTGACTGGCGCAAAGTCATCCAGCTGGATTTGTGCTAAAGTAGGGACTAAAATTTCCAGTTTTCTAGTTTCTAGTCTGGTGCTTTAACACCATCCCGGGAGTCATGTAAAAAATAAGACTTAATAAATGCATTTAGTTGCTGTAAAAAGAACAATGTTTTCTTTAAATCAGTCTTGACTTCTGTTGATTTATGGCAACAAGTGGCTTGCATTTCCTTTTTCTTTTTAGTGTCTTTTTCCTTCCCACCATAGTCTATAGCAGGGGTGTCCAACCTTGGCAACTTTAAGACTTGTGGACTTCAACTCCCAGAATTCCTCAGCCAGCAAAGCTGGCTGAGGAATTCTGGGAGTTGAAGTCCACAAGTCTTAAAGTTGCCAAGGTTGGACACCCCTGGTCTATAGGCTTGAAACCATATGTATTTGCTTGCATTAGGAATATCAATGCCTTCTCCATGCAATTCCTTCAACTTTCTAATGAATATACACTATTTACATTAATTCTTTCTAATACACCTATTCCCACTTGGAATACCCCAAAGTCTTTAATCTGGTGCTTGATATAGCTTGATTTGGCAATAGAAATTTCAGCAAATATCAAACAGGTTACATACTTCAGTAGGTCTTGGGTTTGCTGATAGATCAATTGAACCAAATTACTGCAACATTAATATTACATCTGCTTCCTAATTGCATCTCTTTTATTTTCCTCCCTTGTTCAATATCTTTTCTCTCTGTTGCTGTTTTCATTTCTTATCTCATCCCTGTCTTTTGCTATTCTTTTCACAGTGCTATTTCTTGCTTGAAGCTATTGTCTGCTAGAGCTGGCTGTTCTCTGAATCTCTGCAACCTGATAAGGGTGCAGATGTCAGCTGTATTCTATTAAAGGTTTCTTCTCTCCTTTGAGATAACACTGAATAAAAGAGTCACCAAGCCATGCTGGTCTATGATATGGAAAAGAACTGCAATCCATTGGATGGTTTTCTCTTTTGTGTGTTTTGCCTTCAAGTCATTGTTGACTCTTGGTGACTGCCTGAAAGAATCCCTGTAGTTTTCTTCAAAAATGGTTTGCTCTTGCCTGGTTCCTAAGGCTGAGAGGGAATGACTAGCCCAAAGTCATCCAGCTGGCTTTGAGTCTAAGGCAAGACTCAAACTCACAGGTTTCTTGATTTCTATCTTGATGCCTTTAACCATTACATCAAACTAGCTCTCTAGTCCATAGTTAACTTCTCCAAAATTACTTTCCATATCCTGGTTACTAGGCTATCAGGTCTAACTGCAATTTCTATTAATTAGGGCTGCTAGTGCTGGTCAGAGAGCATAATAAAGTTTGACTCATTAGGACTACCAGACATGGTTGCAAAAATGGGCGTGGGCGTGGGCAGCACATGACACATCCTGCCGTGGGCCGGGAGTTTGACAGTCCTGATCTAGAATAATTGACTTCATATAAATAAATTTTATAAATAATTTTTATTTATATTATAATTTCTCCAAAGTCCTTCTCTTCTTTCATAATGGCCACCATTCTATGGCTGATGCTGCATTCTTCTTGCCGAAGCTGCTGGTATTTTAAGACTAACTTTGTTTTGACAGTCTGTTAGCATATTTTAAGTCCTGGAATATTTTTCCTTTCTAGACTTTGGCAAATCAGCTAACTTTTCTGTATTTGAGTTACATCAGAAATATTTACATAGGGAACTTCATATTCAAGCTGGTATGATGCATTATTGTTCTTCATTCTATTGGCAATTTGTACCTGCTGAGTACCTAATGAAAATATGCACTATAGCAAAGTTATTTGCCATGTGTGCTTATTAGGTCTGGACTCTGAGATGACACATCTTTGATTGCAACACTAGTCTTAGATCTGCTTTCCAAGCTGGTAATGTGAACAAGTTATATAAAATTAGACAGAAAACAAAAATGATGATAGAAATCAGGAAAATATCACATGCTCTTCTATCTTATGCTTGCAATTAATATTATTTTGGTCAAAACTTTTCAATCTGCAGCACATATCACAACATGAAAATAAAATGATTATAAAAAGAACATTGTCTGGTTTTATACAACTTTAGGACAAAGGTCTTAGTTTTATTCAGATGACTTTAGAAATAAATCTCTGACATAAACATCAAGGAAATAAGCCCAGTTCCGTATCTTTTTCAGCTGTAAAAGCAGATCCTCTTTTAAACCTGGTAATATTTTCAAATCCAAATAAAGTAATTTATGAGGTATAGTTCCATAAAATGATGTATCTATGGCATCTAAGTTCTGATAAATTGTGATAATTATATAAGAGAATCTCAAAGAAGTGTTGGAAACATAACCAATATAAAGGCACATTTTACCATCTTTTGTGGATAAGAAAGCTAAGAAATGTTGGAATCCATTAATTATGTTGGTTCAGGAAATTTTGAAGATGGATGTAACACTGAAACCTGAAGCAATTCTTCTAGGGATGGCAGATAAACAGATGGAGAAAAGTGGGACTTTTGTTTTTGTATATGACATTGGTGGTAAGGTTATTTTATGACCAAAAATGGAAAGAATAATACAAACCCACAATGGAAAAATGGATTTTGAAATTAATGGAGCTAAGTTGAGATGGTGAAATTAACTGTTTCGCTTAGAGATAATAATTTGACTAAATTTCTTGCAACTTGGAAATCATTGTTAGATTTCTTACAAGACAAAAAGAAAAATTAACTTTTGACTTTGGGATTTAAAGATTACACTGGATTTAACAATGGATATATTGTAGCTTTTTCAACATAAGGATAATTTGCATTTGATAATTTACTATGTGTTAGATAAGATTAAGAGAATAATATTTTATGAATAATTGTTTTTTAGTACATGGATTATTAGTATTTTAAGATGTTTCATGGATTGGTGCTATTTGTTTAAATTTAGAGATAGGTGGTCAAATTGTTTTCTCTATACTAAAAGAAAGTTGTAAAACCAGGCCACCAAGGCACCATGACTGGACACCATAAAAACTGACACCAACCAGAGCATAGAAAAACTCAAAGAAATAGTGCAAGAGAGAACTGGTCCATAGAATCGCCAAGAGTGGGCACGACTTAATGGGTATCATCATCATCATCAAAAGAAAGTTGGAGGTAATTTTTATTATAAATTTCTTTGATGTATTTTTGTCACTTTTAATTTTCTTTGTTATTCCATTTCCCTTTTTAGTTACATTGTATTTCAGTGTTTGACACTGAAATTTAATAAATAAATTATTTTTTTAAAGAAACATTTTTACTTCCCTGTTTTATTTAGATTGCTTGCTGGCATTCTATAAGCATTCAGCAGATTGTAAAAGTAACATGAATCATAAGTGCAGGGCATTCTTTAAGGCTGTAGAACAGTTGGTAATTCATGGACGCATAGGCTTAAATGTATCTTACACAGAGGAAAATATGGAAGAACTAATTCATTTATTTTAATTTTAAATGGGAAGTTATTGAGAAATATATTCAGTCCAAATGTATTCAGTCTCAAGCATTGAAATATAAACTAATGTTGGCTCTTACCCACCTTTAAAAATCTTTTGTTCCTCCCTTCCCCCACCATTTTTGCACTGTGGCTTTTACTATATAAAGCAAACTTTAATGCAGCTATCAGCTTAACGAAAGATATATATCCTGTTACAGACTAATCAGAAATGCTTTTGCTATTTAAAATGTTTAATGAAAGAAGGTAGGATATCATCTGCTTATCTAAAGGATTAAAATCATACTGCTATTATCTGTTTCCAATTTTGTTGTTTATGTGATGCTGCTGTCTAGGCACAAATGTCTCCAAAGACTTTTGCTTGCAAAGATGAACAGCCCTACTGAAAACTGGGGAATGCCTAATTTGACTCAAGGTAGCTAAGTCAAATAATAATTACAGCCCAGATGAGACTGGCAATTGAATTCAAAGATAAGTAAGCTGCACTGATAAACTCCGATATGATCTGAGTCAACATATATTATGCTGTGGCTAATGTTTTATCCTTACATGCTGTACCCTAAATATGCTCAATTGCATTAGGTCTTTTTCTGTAACAGATCAATCCGTTCTGTACAAATATTCTAATTATGGGTGTTCAAGTATCTTGCCAGCTTCAGTCAACAGAGCAGAAATAAAGATAGAGATCATTGTTTCTTTGCCATCTCCTGTCACCCAACATCTGTTTTAAAAACAAAATTTTCACTCAACTGCAAACCCTGATTAGGGGACGTAATGGGAGCTGGACAAAATTTAGTGTGTTCTGGATTGTAAATCCATTGCACTATTCCTGTGCCTTCCTGAAATTTCCTAAATGAAAAGTAGTCAAAGATTTGATTCCAACCTCAGCTGGACAAAGGCCTATAGCAGGGATGTCAAACTCATGTCACGGCAGCATCATGTGATGTATCAGGATTTTTTCCCCCTTTGCTAAACCAGGCATGGGCGTGGCCAGCGTGTGATGCATCTGTGGCTGTCAAACTCCTGTGGGCCTACAGTGAAACTTCATTTTAATAGAGTAATTGAGAAGTTGGATCTGTTGTTCATGAAAGCCTGTTGAATTGCAGAGTACATTATTATGCAAGCAATATTAGCTAATATAAATGATGTCTTCTATATATACCAGATCTTTACAACGATCCTCCTCTCCTCACATTCTACAACATATTGTGTACTTTTATCTATTCTTGCTGATTCTATTTTGAATATATCTTGCAGGTCTCCAGACCATGTGATTTCCCAAAACTTTATAATAAATGTGATATTTAATTCCTTAAGTCCTGGATACATGTTCTATCTGTAGTAATGATGGAAGGGAGAAGCCACTAAAAAACATAGTAGTCCGTATGTGCCAGAGAGTGGCAAATCATTATCATGTGACTGTAAAACTCTGCAACCATTGTAAATATAAGCTGGTTGTCAAATGCCTGGATTGTGATCACATGACTGTGGGGTTGGTATGATGGTCATAATTTTGACGATGGGTCATAAGTCACTTTTTCCGAGGCCATCATAACTTGAAACACTGTTAAATTAACATGTTGAAGACTGCCTATAATTATTGCTTTAAGGCAATGTAAACTAAGGTTATGAATATATTCTCTAATTAACAAATAGTTTCAAGAAGAACTGTACATTTTGTTCCAACCTGAGAGCCACACTTGGCTTTTATACATCAAGTCAGGAAATACATGAGAAAAAAATACTGAGTGCGGTGAGGACATAAACATAATTATTTTATATGACTTAAGTAAAATAAAATACGGTATATATGATTACTCTCCAGTTAGCTCTTTAATCCTTTCTCCCTTACATTGCCTTAAAAACATGATTTCACCTTCATAGCAACTTTTAGAGATTTCTGGAGCTGCATCTGCTTTTGAGGGTTATATGCAAATACGGCGTCAGGCTGACCTTAAATATTATCCACTAACTGGCCCTGTATCTTAATAATCTGGGCTGCAAACCTCCAAATGTCAACCAGATGGAACCAAGGAGGTACACAAGAATTGTTTTCTGCCATCTAGTGGTCTTCCTGAATTTTGGAGCTCAGATATAGTAGCCCTACTATTTTTATTAGTTTATCAAATTATAAAATACAAAGAAAAATGAAAATAATCTTTTTAGCATAGTAGAATAAGGTAATAACACACAGTCTCAACTTTTTACTTTTGCATAATAACATAACCGGCCAGTTCTATTAACAACAATACCTAAAATGGCTAAATTGACGGCTTTAATTACAATACAACCAACTTTGTCCTTACTTGGAAAGCACCTCTGGACTTCGTGCTTGAAGTGAAAAAAAATGATTTTGGGTTTTGCTGATTAGAATAGATTTGTTGTCACAACAGCCCTACTATTCTCATAATTTCTGCATACCTTCACGCTAGCTGGGTCACATATGCTCATTTTAAGAATGCAGAATCTCCCATTATTTTTGCCAGGAATTATGTAGCCTCCTGTTGGAAATTAAAACCCACCCCTGTCCTAGAAAAATGGAATATTTTAGGATATATTAAAAAGGAAGAATATTTCCCTAAAAGAGAAGTAGAAACTCAGAGAGGCAGAAACTCAGCCCCTCCACCTTTGTTAATGGGATATTAAGGTCGTGTATTCTACATAACAAAGATCTACCTCTTTCAGGCAGAGCCATTTAATTGCCCTTCATTGCACCACCCACCAAGTTTCAACCAAACTTAGCACACAGACAACTTACAAAGCTAGCTTTGACCTCTGACAGCAACCAATCAGGATACTCTTCCTGTGCCCCAGGAAATTCAAAGCCAGAGAGGGTATAAAACCCAGGGACTCTCAGCATCGCTTCCCTTTTCTTCGCCCAAGAGCTCCAAGGCATGTGATCCTGTCCACCATTAAGTCATCTTTCCAAACAGCCTCCATGTTTCCAGTGTCTTTTTCCCCACTTGGAACTGAACCCAGAAGCATATTCCTTCCAACACTCTTATGAATCTTTTTCTCAGGAAACTAATGGCAGAGCTTCATGATATCCCCAGGCTGCAGTGAGCGTGGTTTGGCTGTTGCAGCAAATTAATTTCTGGGGAGTATGTTGGGGCTTGATACTGAGCTCTGTTGCAAAATATTTTATCTTTCAATCCCTTTCTTTCCAGTTCTTTTTAGGAAGGCAGGGGTTGAGATCAAAACATGTTTTTTTAAAAATAGCTCAACTGACTGGGTTTCAGTCTCCCAATGGCTGTGCATGGCTATGCATTCCTGTCTAGGTTTACCTGATCTGGCTGCAAACAAACAAACAAACAAAAAACACCACAAATGGCCAGTGGACGACAGCAAAGCAACGCAGAGAATTGAAACAAAGTCTAACTAGGTTTACTATTAATTGGAGATGAGTATGCTAATTATCTAATTAAATATATCGAGGGAACAGTCTTCCTTGAAACATGGTCAGAGCCAGTCTCCTGTTTATTTTGATTCTTCTCCAACTTCTCCCTTTATCTTCCTATTTTTTTCTCTATTTTCTACAATGCACTGTATTCCCATTAGGTGTGTATTAGCATATGTTAGTGTGTATCTATATATACAGGTAGTCCTCAACTTAGGACTACATTTGAGCTCAAAATCTTCATTGGCATGTTAAAGCTCAACGTCATGTCACTGCACCAATTAGTGACAAAAATGTTGGAGCTTTCATCCTTCTGCAAATCCCACGTTAGCGCAATGTCACATTGTCGCCATTTGCAATCTCCTGCCACCTTCCTCCTTGCCTTTCGTTGTAGAAATCCAGCAAAGAAGGTAGCAAATGGCATCACACATAAGTGTGGAACACTGTGATGTTGTAAAAGCAAGCCAGTTGCCAAACACCTGGGTCATGATCATGTGACTGCAGGGATACAACATCCATTTTAAAACTCTAAACTTTTCTTTAAAAATAATTCTAAAATCAACACATCTTTTTTTAAACTTCCTCTTAAGATACATACTTTAAAGTTCACTTTCAATAATATTTTAAAAGCTTTAGGAATTACTCAAGCATTATATATGAAGAAAAAAAGCCCCATTTTCAAACCCACTTTATAGGCAGAAAATTACACTAGTTTTCTTTTAATTAATACATCAAACGGATGAAAATTCAACTAACTAACATCAGATCATTAAATTTAAGTCACTCCCTCCAGTTATCCTCAAAGAATAAAGCCAGTTGGACTTCCAACTTTGAAAACTCTTGCTCCCCTTTTGTGCTCCTCCTGTTACTCAAGATGGCTGCTTCATGGCTGCTTTTGTGCTCCTCCTGTTACTCAAGATGGCTGCTTCATTTTGACTACTGGCTGACTTCCTTGACTTATGATGAGTCACTTAGTAACCAAAGTCACAACTGACCCCAAAAAGGGTACTTAGGACGTAGATTCAAATTTCCAACAGCTGCCTCTCCCCTCACATAATCACATATAGATAATCCTTGACTTATAAGAGTTCGTTTGGTGACTGAAGTTACAATGGCACTGAAAAAGTGACTTATGACCAAGTTTTTCACACAACTGTTGCAGCATCCCCATGGTCATGTAATCAAAATTCAGGTGCTTGGCAACTGACTCATATTTATGACAGTTGCAGTGTCCTGTGGTCATCTGATCACCTTTTGTGACTTTCTGACAAAGTCAACGGGAGAGCTAGATTCACTTAACAATCATGTTACTAACCTAACAACTGCAGTGATTCATTTAACAACTGTGACAGGAGGTTGTATAATGGGGCACAATTCACTTAACTGTCTCACTTAGCATCAGGAATTTGGGGCTCAATTATGGTGATCAGTCGAGAACTACCTGTATTGGGTTAGCAACCAGCCCACATTTATGTCTGTTTGCAGTGTCCCATGTCATAGCACCACAATTTGCAACGTTTTTTCACCAGAAACCAGCATGAGCCTTGGTGGCGCAGAGAGAAGTACTGCAAACTATTCCTGCTGCAATTTGGCAGATCGAATCCCACCAGGCTCAACGTTGACTCAGCCTTCCATCCTTTAGAGGTGGGTAAAATGAGAATCCAGATTGTTGGGGGCAATATAATATACTGACTCTGTAAACCGCTTTGAGAGGGCTGTAAAGCGCTGTAAAGCACTGTAAAGCAGTATATAAGTCTAAGCGCTATTGCTATTTACTTTCCATTTCTGGCCAAAAAAAAAAGTCCACTGCAGAAACTGGGTTTAACAACCATAGTAATTCAGTTAAATTGTATTACTATTATTATTGTATGAACTGCATCTTCCAAAAGGAAATATCCCTATTAAAATGATAAGCAAAAAGCGTTCTCCCATAAATATGAGTTCCTAAGGTGTGGGAATCCAAAATACTTATTGGTTGCATGGGGTGTGTGGATGTAGGAACTAATAGTATTTTGACTTTTAAAGATAGGCTTTGTTATGTTCAAAATCCCACTCTGTGACATCAACTGACCTTCTAAGGATGCACTATTATTCCAGTGGAGAATTATGGCATTGAAAAACAGTTAAGAGACTCAGAAAAAGCATCAGTTATACAGGGTCTTGCTATAGTGAAAGATGCAAGAGCTAATTGAAAAGACTCAGAAAATACAGTAGAGAAACGGGATCTAGAGATGGCGGGAAGATGCAGGTAGGATCTGTTGTCTTGTGCTGTCCTTGTATTAGGGGCTTGGTAAGTATTGTAACAATTAAGTTTTAAGATGTTTTATGTTTATTCCTGAATATTTGTCTTGAGCCCCTGCGGGAAAGTTTGATAGCAACTGCTTCCAAATATTATTCAGACTGTGCTTTGGGGGCAGTTTTCAATCAGGAATCAAATAAAATAATTAGTAAAAATGGATTAGGAGGCCTGATATAATTATAGACCTGATATCATTATTAGATTTATATCCCACCTTTAATCTATCAAATTTAAGCATACATAATGCTCCTGCCTCTTATTTTCCCTAGAACTGTCCTGTGAGACGGAACTAAAAGAATAAGTAGCCCAAATTCCCCCAACCAACTTTCATGCCAAAGGGAGGACTACAACTGATGATCTTCTAGTTTGTAGTCCATTGCCTTAATCACCAGCTCAAACTATTAATACAAACATATTTTAATTCCTGTCATTAGCAATACTGATGAGTCCGTTTTGTCACTTCCAATATTTCCGGAAATAGCAGAAGTGATGAAACGGTCCTGTTTTTCAGCCTCCAAAGGCTGCAGAGGCTTCCCTCAAGCCTCTGGGAGGCCGAAAAAGGCCTCAAACGGGCTGAAAATCAGCTGGGAGGTGCGTGCATGCGCAATGTAGGTAGATTTGGCTGGGGTTCGCGTGCCCGCACAAACAGCTCTACGTGCCACCTGTGGCAAGCATGCCATAGGTTTGCCATCATGGGTCTGATCTGTACACATCAAATGAAGACAATGACATATATAACTGCTTCCCAAAGCATGTAATCAATTTATTCATTCTTTATTATAATGATGGAAATGTTTACAGTACATCTATACTTTACTTTTTATTATAGGAAAGCTGTATAAAATACACCTCCCTCTGCCTCACATGAATCCACACCCCCTGCAGAAATTACTGTGGGGTTTCAGTAATAATACTGTGGCTGCCATCTTGACTTTTTTGACCTCTACACAAAGAGGTTTTAACTTGAATGTAGGTATCTCAATATGTAAAACATTAGCAAAACACAATTGAACGTTTATCTAACAATTTATTCTAAGGTCATAAGGATATTTGTTAATAATACTATAGATAACTAGCATTGTAAGGAACAACTAATTTTCAGGGTTTGACTACAAATCTTTTCTTTTTTTTTCCGCTCCTTTTTAAGCTTTCATAACCTTTCTTACATCCACAATGGAAAGCAATCCCAGGTTTTATTTAAGCACAGCTAAAACTTTAAACGTAAAGAGATCAATGAAATCAATAGTATTTAAACCTCACAGAATACATAGGTCTATTTTATAGACTATTTTAGACTATGTCTGAATTCAACTGCTGTCCTTTCAATAGTTTAGTAATAATGAGAGAATGGCTGTTTTTTTTTTTTTTTAAAAAAAAGAAATGAACAATGTGACTTATTTCATGTTCCACCCAATTCTATATCATATGCTGCTGACCTGTCATTTTTATTGACTGTTGCTTGATCCCACAATACCCATGGTTGTTGTACGCAAGGATCAGTGGCTTGAGTGCTGACGGATGTTGACGCTTTTGACATGATCTGACTTTCTCGTCCAATTACCTCCTTTGAAAAATTACCAGATTAATATACCAGATTACACTCCAGATTTGGGTCTACCTATGTCGTGCTTAAGTGTGAGAAGCCTCACTTAGGAGACAGTGATGGAGACGCAGATTAAATATAAAAAGAACACTTGCGCTAAGTCCAATCCATGATTCCTACACCCCCCACCCCCTACCCATAGAAGAGTTAAGCACCTTAGAGCAATCAGATGCATCCCTCAAGGCCGGGAAGGGAGGGGCCCAGAGGTTGTTTAGCTCAAAGCTGAAGGTCAGGTGCTCCATAAAGCCTCCTCCCCCTTCCCCCCCCCACCCACCCACTCCTTTTATGATGGAATTCAGAGATGAAGTCCATTCATGGGAGTGATGGGATCGGAGTGACTTCTCATCTTCTTGAACCTGGGCACAAGTCGAAGGACGACCTCGAGGGTGGGAAATAGGGAGACCCAGACGGGGCTTGCTCGGCCAAAGGTACTGGGGGTATTAGCCAATCCTTGGCCTGCCTCCTCGCCCGGCTCTTCCTTGATTCCCAGGTTTGATGCTGCAAGGCGTGTCCGGGGCTCTGCTCATGTGATGGAGCAGGAGGGAGAGGCAGGCGGGCGGGGGACCAGGGAGGAGGTAGTTTTGTTGGCTCTCCCTCTCTCTCTTTTTTAAAAGGAGTTTGCAGAAACCTCCAGGGTTGGTTCAGTCGCAGCCTGACCGCTTTCCCGAGCAGCTGAAGTTAAGGAGCCGTAGAGCGCAGCTGCCTGGACAGCTCTATTATTGCTGCTAGCGCCTAGTTTCTCTTTCTTGGTTGAAAAGCGTCGCGCGCTCCCTGAGCCCGAGGGGTTGGAGAAGCGGACGCCGGAGAGAGAGAGAGAGACATGGGAACCGGGAGCTCTACGGAACCGCGGAGCCCGCAGGATGAGACCACCGCAGCGGGAGATTCCCAGCCCGGGAGTCCTGGAGGACGGACGCCAACGGAAGCCGTGGCCGAAGCCGAGGAGCCGGAGGACTCCTCCAAGGTACGACAATCTCCGTCCTGCGGCGCGTGTCTGGGAAGAGGCTGCCAGTTTGGCGAGGGCGTAGCAGCTCTTTCTGGAGGACGTTCCGCTTCGCATCATCCCGCGCAAACTTTCCGGGGGAGCCCCGAGCACCTGCCGGGGAGCGCGCGCGGGCACCTGCCTTCCCCATTGCCATCCTGCCCTCTCGTTGGGGGGAGGGGAGGGGGCGAAGTTTGGCGGGGTGGGGCGTGGCGGCGGCTGCTACTGCGGCGGCGGCTACTCGGCTCTCCTCTGAGGCAGAGCACTGCGTAGCCGGCGCCTCCGCAGTAATAAACTCTTTCCTACCTTTTGTCTGTCAGAAGTAGCCCTTCCTCTCCCAGCCGCCGTTAAAGCTCAGGAGTAGGAGCCGGGGTGCTTTAGTCGGGGCCCCTCACGAGGTGCGGCCTTCCGGCCCCTCCCAGTCTCACCTCATGCCTCGTTCCCTAAGCGTGAGGAAGGGCGTCCTGGTCCTGCACTGTTTGGGTTCTTTCGCACCTTCATCTCCCGCTCTCCCCCACTTGCACCCCCGGGAGAAGGGGTGAGGGCATCTCTTCCCGCCCCGCCCCCCCCCCGCCCCGCTTCTGTTGCTTTCCTTTTTGTGGGTATGATACAGACGGGGTGGCGTGTGTGGAAAGACCCCACCCTATGGCCGGACGGTGGTGGCGGCGGGGAGGGGGGGGAGGTTGCTGCGTGCCAAGATCCTCCTGACTGCAGTCCTGCAGTCAGCCTTGTGGTGCCTTCGCCTCGGGCTTCTGCAGTTGCAGCCTCTTTGGAAGATGCTTGGTGGGAGTGGTGCCAAAACCGAGAGGGGCGAAACAAAGCAAACTTGTGCCTTTTGAGCACCGCGTTGATTTATTCCCTCACGCTGTTATCTGCGAAGTGTCTCCCCCCCCCCCCTTTCTCGCCCCAGTATCGCCTTGCAGCACGTGCGCGGAATAGCGCACTTGGGCTATCTAGGGCTGTGCTGCGTACCTTTTGTTTGCATTATTAGCAAATAAAATGCCTGCAGTTTCTGTTACTATATGAACATTCCCAGAAGATCCGAGCTTTGCCGGAAGCAATATAATAACTGGAAGGGACGAACGCTTTCCTCAGGGAGTTTTTGTGGCACAGTCTAATGGTTTGGACAGTTTAGAATTGGGAAAGGATGTGTGCGCGTGTGTATGTATATGTGTGTATATATATATATATGTATGTATGTATGTATGTATATATATATATATATATATATATATGTATGTATATATATATATATATATATATATATATATATGTATGTATGTATGTATATGTATATGTGTATATAATATATTTATATTTATATATATATATATTTATATATATATATATATATATATATATATATATATATATATATACACACACACACACACACACACACACACACACACACACACATACACACACACACACACACACAAAACAAAACAAAACCTTACTGCATTTTTCTTAAAGTATTTCTTGCATTGTGGTACTTTCCCAGCATATAGATTTTTTAAAAAGAGTAATATGTTTGTGTCCAACGTTTTAGGTTCTTTGAAATAATTAAAAAAAACACTTGTGTTGAACTATAGATGAAAATTTCCAAACTTGATCTTTCCCTAATCTAATGTGTGGGTGTTTCAAAAGCTTAAGAACTTTGTGTTTTCTGACCTTGTGCTTGGGTTTTAACACCCAACAATTTTTCCATAGTTAAGTCCTTCCATGCATGCTCTTGACAGAAGTTTAAAAAGTGTTTCTCTGTGGGAATATGTATTTTTTTCCTTAATGAAATGGAACAAAGTATTTAATAAGTTGAAACTAAGTTTTCTAATGTCAATTTACAAAGCAAGCCAGCAGGGAAAGAAAAAGAACAGAAAGTAAACGCTTTCTCTGGCTGGTGGTGAAAGAGATGATTTAGTTGCAAAAATGTGACAACTGAAATGATTAAATGTATCAGAAGTATATGCCCCAAATGATAAAATAACATTGGCTTGAAGCTTGGGAAAGGGGAAAAAAACTGCTGAGATCAAACCAGCCCCTTCACATATTGTGTGAAATTATAAAACTGTTTACTGTGTTTCAATTTCCCTTGAATTTTAATTCCAGGAAGTATCTGAAGTTTGTATCAATGTGGATTCATGATGTCAAGGTTAAAAAGAAAGCTATGCAGTTAGTTCATCCTCTATGAGAAAAAGAATTGGTCATTTTAAGTTGAAAATTAAATTATTTTAGGCAACAAGTCATCTATACAAACATACATGTATGTGTATGTGTTTATGTGTGTATTCAAATGTTTCAAGTAATTGGGTGAAAGTCTAAATCTTATACCTCAGCAATATCAGAAAAATGGCTAACTTTCAAGTTTGAAGAGTTAAGGAGCCATTCCATCATGGTCTCCCATTATCCTTGGAAAACATTCCCTCAAAAAAAGCAAACATGTTCATGCCAAATCTATTAGGTACCTATTCTTCCAAATAGAGCATGTATATCAGGGACTTTCTCTATATCAAACCTGAAAATTGTCTTTGCGTTTTCAAAGAGGAAATTCTTAGTCATCTGCTTAATTTTATACCCTACCACCCACTTCTCTGACTTCAAATCCTGAAAAATAAGAGTAGAAGTCCATCTTCAGCCAATTTGTTTTGGAAGTACAACATACAGATAGTCCTTGACTTACAACCACATCCGAGCCCAAAATTTCTGTTAAGTGAGACATTTGTTAAGTGAGTTTTGCCCCATTTTACAACCTTTCTTGCCACAGTTGTTAAGCGAATCTGGTTTTCCCATTGACTTTCTTTGTCACAAAAGGCAGTCACATGACCCCAGGACACTGCAACTACCATAAATGAGTCAGTTGCCAAGCATCCAATTTTTGATCATGTGAATATGGGGATGCTGCCTCATACCTGTATCATAAGTGTGAAAAAAGTCATTTTTTTCAGTGCCGTTGTAACTTGGAACAGTCACTAAATGAACTGTTGTAAGTTGAGGACTACCTGTAGTTACTTTTGATAGAATTGGAAGTGGTCAACCTTTGCCTGAATGAGAAAATTGCGGCCAAGTATACCTGTCATTTCACTTGTGTGGGAGAAAGTAAAGGCAAACTTTCAGGGACACTATTTACTTTATCTCCAGTTTGTATGATCCCCAATGAAAAACAGGTTGCATCCTGCTTACTTGGTCCAGTTAACTCTGCGAGAGTCATTTATATAGCCTGCCCTGCCTAGAATGTGATAGAAAGTTAAGAAAGAGGAATTAATATCTAATAATGATTAATTATATAAACTTGCTGGCAAGCAGAGTGCCATATCATCAGCAAGTTTATCCATAATACAATCCTTAAAAAACTTGCTAAAAGGTGTGGTAAGTATTTTTTGAACTTTCTTGAAATAAGATTTTATCAGTAGTCCTGAAAGAAATGGTTCTGATCATCATACCAAACATAATGTTTCTTAGTACTTTCTGCTTGGATGTAGTATGGAAGTGTATAATAAGGATACATAAGAAACTGATATTAGAAATGTTCAGTACACCTATTTACAGTAGCTCAGCTCTAGGTGCTCAGATCACATAATTACCTGATGTGCTAATCATTACAGAACATTCTATTGTAGAATAATTTATCACTTTGGTTCTGCATATAGAATCATTAAAATATGTGAGTATATCCCATATTTTGTAAATCATATTCCACCTTATTGGAATAATATTTGTTAATAGGCAATTTGTATCAAGTGATCTTAAATATGCAAGATGTGGAATGGCCATACCACTTTCCACAGATATTTTTTAACTTCTTTTATGTCTTCTGTGTTTTAATTCAGTTATGTTCAGTTCTGCAAGTGTTTGGATTTCTGTTTGTGTATTTCTGTTGCAACAGAACTGGCTATATCCATTTTTTCCCCAGACTTTTCAACAAAATTCCATATTGTGTTTGAAAAAGTTATTTGTATTGTCTTTATTTAATAATTAATCATTTTCCAGATATGTTGTATCTGTTTACAGAACAAGACAATTACAATATACAATTACCTTTCTATTATATTTCTTTCTTTCTCTTAAAAAGAAATGGTAATACCATATTAAGGATAATTGATTCTATTGAAGTTCTTAAGTTAAATTCATTTATTCCATTCCTCACAAAGCAAATAAACCAGAGGTGTCAAACCCGTTCACATCACAGATCGTATCGTGATGTATGGGGATTGGTTTTGCCTTTGTGGGGAAGGGTGGGTGTGGCATCCGCAGGCCAGATATCTGGCTCGTGGGCCACATGTTTGACACCCCTGTGAAAGACTACAGTTTATTGTACCAGTTAATCTTAACTAGGCAGGAATTTCAGGAAAATTTGTTTGCCCATATCTCTTCCTGAATTGCTGCTCCAGAAAATTAGAAATGGCAAAGATGCTTTCAAAATCAGTCCATGATAATACAATCCTGCACAATTCAATTTTATCATTCCATCTGGAATCAAGATTTCCCATAATTCATTGTGATTTAACCTGTTAAGCACAACAAGAAATTTAGCTTTTGAGGAATGGGGCACATACTGATTGCTACTTAATGTTCAATGTTTAATTCAGTTAAGGTCAGAATCAAAAGTTATACAATTTTACATAAAACAAGTATTGAATTAAAAATAATTTATTCCTGGGTAAGCATATGCAGAATTGCAGTCTCATATATTAATCCCCATATCTGAGCATAATATAAAAGTATATTGCTTTCCACATTAGAATCATAAAAGCAAATTAATAATTAATGCTGGTGTAACTACTCAGCCTTTCAATATCATATTTTTGCTCAATTAGTTGCAATGGAATAAAGTAATGTAGCACTTACCTTTAGTCTGCATATATCATCTTTAAACAGAAATAGTTCCTATTAAGGGCAGAGCATTTGACTTGAGCAGATTCCAAGGAATTTAGGATTTGAAAGAGTATGTGACATACCTTAAAAATAAAGATAGGTCCAACCAGCACTGCTCTAAATCAGAATCAAAAGAGATCAGGTCTGTTTCTAAACTTCTATTCTGGAAAATCATGTGCTGCTAATGGTGATTGTGACACTAATGGTGATTGTGACAAGACAAGTGGATACTTCCATTAAATGAGCAGGAAGAAGAGGAGAATTAGATTCAGCGATCAATAGGTTTTCCTCAGATCAGGGTAATCTTTGCAGTCCACTCAATCTAGAATGGGGAGATCTTTGAAAACAGATCATTAATTTTACATTTCAGCCCATCTCCCCGCTCTATTTTTCATCATTGAAATAAGATATCTTCTAAAAGCTTTTAAATAAGCTTCTATTTAACTCAGATTTTTCCCCCCTTTTTTAATCACATACACTTTTGTTACCTATAAGTATCTTTATCACTTCTTATCAACCAACCAACTCATCCTTCCTTTACGGCTACCTCTTAGCCCTTCAAGGTAGTCCAGACAAGAAGTACAACTATGAATACTGGCTCTATGTTTAAGATTACATTAACAGAATCTTACAAGACTGAATGCATTTTTCCTCTCCACTTCTTTTGCTTTCCAGAATCCATATACTGTTGCATCTCCATAGTGATCCAACTTTTCTGTAAATGTTGGACTAGCCTAATAAAAGATAAAGTTTGAGGAATTCAAATTCCATGTAGATAATGAAGGGAGCTTCATTTTTTTTTATTTTATTTTTTTAGCTTGCTTTTCCTCCAAGGAATGAGTCTGAATGATCTCCCCCTGTGGTGATCTGGTTGGAGCAAACTATTTGGAGAATCAGAAATTCAGCCCCTGGAAGTAGATGCAGTTTTGGTGCATCCCTAGTTCCTCTGCAGTTTGCTTGGTATGATTGGATTGGATTGGATTATATGTACAGTTTTATATTCCAGAAATTCACCCTGGGTGTTAGGATAGTTAAGCTTGTTTAAAGAATAAAACCACTCTTTGTACGTTACAAATGAGAAATCTGCTTTGTTAAAGTAGAAATGTATCAGTTGAATGAATTATTAAGAGAAGTGACTCTAGAACAAAGAGAAGAAATGAGAATTTAGGCTGACAGACATCATACTATGCCATAAGATGATGTCATGTAAATCAGAGTTCCCCAATGTTTCTGGTTTTGTGGGCCAGTGGGGAGGGGAGAGGAGATGTTTCCGTGTGCGCATACAGCTCTATTTGTGTGAGTGGCATGCACACGTGCTGTGCTCGCCGGCTGTTTCCATCGCCCGGTACGGCCCGCTAGTAGGCCGCAGCCCATGGGTTGGAAACCCCTGATGTAAATGATAAACAGGAGTGCTTTGACTTTGTTCTGCTTTTTGAAGTAACCACCAGAAGATCAGAAGCTTGTTTTTCCATTTTAAATTAAGCCTGATTGGTTTATTAGATTTATCTCTTAGTTATCCCAATATATATTTTTGAAAAATATTGACTATAGCTGAAATTATGCTGGAACACTATTCCCATTGTAGCATCATAAAATTCCATCTACATTTGTATGCATCTCAGAAATGCATTAATGTGCTCCTTGGTTGTACTTACCTAGTCTAATAGGCATGGCTTGTTTTACTTACAGAACGAAGAAGACAAATTAGGAGTCAAGTTATATAAAAAGGTGTTAAATGGTATACGGGTCTTGTCACTAGCTTAATGGAGCAAATTGACTGGTAAATTCTAGACTGCATTTTTCACAAATATGATAAAGATGATGTACAGTATAATCTGTAATACATGAAAAGTTCATAACATCAAGATTGGTGGATGTTGCCTATATCAGGGGTCCCCAACCACCGGTCCGCGGACCGGTACCGGTCCGCGGAACAAGTCCTACCGGGCCGCTGGTTGCTGGCGCCGCCATCTTTTTGATGAAAAAGTGCTTCCGGTGAGCTTTTCCGGGTAGAAAGCTCACCGAAGCACTTTTCATCAAAAGATGGCGGCGCTCAGCGCTCGGTGAGCTTTTCCGGTAGAAAGCCATTTCTACCCGGAAAAGCTCACGAAGGCTGGCGCCGCCATCTTTTTGATGAAAAGTGCTTCCGGTGAGGTCACCGGAAGCACTTTTTCATCAAAAAAAGATGGCGGCACCCAGCTGATGCCGGTACCGGGCCGCGGCGCCCAGCTGATGCAGGTACCGGGCCGCGGCATAAAAAAGGTTGGGGATCACTGGCCTATATAATACTCCACAATAGCAACCCTATCATGACAAATAGCAATTATAATGAAGATAATGTTTAAATCATAAATTAGCTGTGGGAAATGGTGTGTAGCAATAGTATTTTACTCACTATTCTGGAAACAATTCTCTGCTTATTACTTTCCTCAGATTATGTAGTCTTTGATGTACAACCATTTGTTTAGTGACTGAAGTTACAACAGCCCTGAAAAAAGGAACTTATAATTGTTTTCCACACTTAGGACTACTGCAGCAGCCCTGTGGTCACATGATCAAAATTAGGATGCTTGGCAACTGAAATGTATTTGTAATAGTTGCAATGTCTCCCAGGGTTATTGAATCATCTTTTGGGACCTTCTGACAAGCAAAGACAATGCTTGTTGCATTCACTTAACAACTGTGTTACTAACTTAATAACTGCAATTATTCACTTAACAACTACAGCAGGAAAAGTCATAAAATAGAGAAAATTCACTTAGCATATTTCTTGCTTAGCAATAGACTTGGTTGTGGCTGTAAGTTGAGGACTACCTGTATCTGTGGTTACACTTTCTTTCAGGTTTCATGACAGGAAACTATAAGGTTTGAGGAGCTGATCTTTGAGAAACGACCACAAATCCCACTTGGGTACTGAGAAGTAATTATGTATGTGTATATTCCTTCAAACGGGGACAAGTTTTTTTAGCTTTGTTTGTTTCACTATTTGGTAGCTATTCATATATGCTGTCTAAACTAATTAGTATTACTTAACATTATTGCGATGATCTGAATTTTTGTTTAATCTGGCAACCTTATATGTTTGCAAACTTTATTTAAAATAAAACAATGCTGGTTTATGCCATGTAAATATGGGATAAGATAGTGTGGTCTATGAATTGGGGGTGCCCGGAATGGGGAAGAAAGAAGATTAGATTCATGTATGGAAATAGAAATATTAAATAAATGTGGGCTTCAGAAAAAGCAAAGAAATAATAGAGAATATTAAACAGATTTTAAAAGCATATAATAGAATAAGATTGTCTAAGGAGGATGACCTTTTAGTCCTTAATTACAGAAAGGTCTTTGATTGTTTATATCATGTCCAGAATGCGAAACATACTAATGCTATTACAACAAATAAGAAGCTATTATAATTTAATTTGAAGAAACAGAGTGGTTCAGGGTTGGAAAGAGAAAAAGATGCGTATCATCTTCAAATCATTTTTTAATTTGTACACCAAATGTATTCAGAATGAACGGGTTGGAAGTTATAAGAACTAGAATTAAAACTGGATATCAGAACATTGTGATATACAATATATAGAGGGAATATTTTTGTTTGGTAAAAGTGTAGAAGAGTTAGAGAAGCCAATAAGGAAAGTAAAAATAGAAAGTGAAAAAAATGGTTTAAATTTTGATACGAAGATGACAAAAGATAGAGTCAACAGCATGTTTAATGAACTCTTGCTTAACAATCAAATGAAGTTGGTAGGTTTGTTTTTAACCTCAAGAACAGATGCAGTTGAACAGTGTGCTATAGGATTAATCCTAGCTAGAGAATAAGACCATGATGGATTTAGATTGGATCATAAGCATATTTATATGACAAATATCAGAATAGTTGAAGTAGTAGGTTATCCATTGGTAGAGATAGGTGTAAAAATTGGACATTGAGAACAAGTAAAAGAAAGCATACCTTCAAAGTAAAAGATAGAGAGACAATACCACAGATTGTAAAAAGAACCAGTCAGTCTGTCCTAGATGAAGAATTATGCTTGGTGAGGTTCAAGAGGATCAAAGAAGGGAAGGAGAACAGATGATGGATGAGATCAGCGATCTCTAAAAAATGTCTGTGGAAGAAATGTGGACATTTGTGATCAAGACTATCCATGGAACAGTAAGGAGCCCAGTCCAACTCCAAAACATATTACTATTATGTTATCTCCCACTGAAAAACATTCAAGAGGTAATATTGTGGACATTCTTGGCCTTTCTATCAGTATCTCTTCCAAGAAATAACCTGCCTAAGACTCTGGAGACTCCTTTTCATAGATGCATTAGAATACAATAATAAAAACAATATGCCTTTTATTGAAAGCCAGCAATACCAGTGGATTTTAATTTAAACATGAATGTTTTAGTATCTTTTAATGAATTTCAGAAGGTAATAATTCTGTATAAATTGATATAAGTACAGTATTAGACCAATCCAAGACTCTTGATATCCTTCTCTAAATTTGCAAAGAATTATCTGTTGTCAGCTATTTTTGGACATTTGTGGAACTGTAACTGATAAATAGTCTTTCAGGGATGAGGAAGAATGCTGGGAATGTTTAAGTGCTTTCGAAAATAGGTCATGGTTTAAAAAAGCTCCACAAAATGACTAAAAGTTTTCTGAGAAAATAAATTTCCTAGCAAAATCGGCAAAATCCTTGTATTTTCCTAGTCAGACCCTGGTAATTGACATGTCATCAATTTGATCATTTTGCTTTTAAGTAAAAAAAAAAAAAAAGCCACTTAAGGGAAAATCCAAAGATTTGTTGGTATACTTTGTGGAAGCTTTTCCTCACTTTCTCTCCAGTAATAGAAATTATTCCTTGCAGCTGTTTCTTACTCAGGGACAAATAATAATTTGGGAGAGATCCATGGGAAATATGAGAAAGGACCAACCTTTCCCCTTACACAATGATTGCAGTTTCATCCCAGGTGATGCTTTCATTCACTCAGGGATAAAATTGAAAGTTATATGTACATTAATCTGCTTAAAATTCTATCCTTGTGACCTAATCCAATTCATTTTTATCAAGAGCAAAGTCCTCCTGAATTCAATAGGTTTTGTTTCCTTGTCCATGGGCATAATTGTTCAGCTTTAGCTTCATGATCAGAATATATTAGATCAGAGAAAATGGGGTTTGCTCACTGAAGTATGACTGCTGTGGGCTGAAAAGGTGCATTAGAACAGGGGTCTCCAATCTGGCTGAGGAATTCTGGGAGTTGAGGTCCAGAAGTCGTAAAGTGCCCAAGGTTGGAGACCCCTGCATTAGAACAAGGAAAGAAGCATGCCTAAAATTATCTGAACAAAAACAGCCAACATGTATAATCATTTGTCTCTAAATGTTTAACTATTAACATTTCAGAGATTTTTGCAAAATCTGGCAATGTGATTGTTAGAATTACGTAAAAATGTATTTTTAAAAATATATATAGATTAACTTTTTATTATTTGTGCCAATGTGCCGTAATATATAGAACCTGAACAGTTTGTCAGCTCCTGTTACATTATTTCATTACTTAGTGGGCCTCTCTGTAGGGCTATATATTCCCTGCATAAACCAATGAAATGTATAGGAAGAACTTTAAAAAAATGTAAGTTTGAAAATTTAATTGTCACCTAAGAATCTGGTGACTGACAGGGAAAGATGACAAAGGATAGAAAAAACAATTAAGTTATAATAACTTTGCTGGTTGGCCAAGAAACAAGTGATAACGAGGAAATGAATTTTCAAAATAGCTATCAACTGCTTTAAATCAGATGTAAATCCACCAGTTACTCTATGTGTAGCTGTGGTACAGTTGAGAAGCAAAAGTTGATTGTTTTTTGCTTTAACAATATGCTACAAACCTGTTTTCCCCCAAATTTACAATGCTAACTTATTTGTGGCCATAAGTAGAGAGGAAAGATGCTTTTAACAGGAAAGTCTTACGTTTTTACTAATATTTTTGAAACAATTGCTCATTCACCTTGTATAAAGACTGCAGATTTTCAGAGTAGTATTTCTCATATTCTTTCAGTCATTCTCTTACTCTGTTTAGTCCACCCACTTATGCTTTTGGAATTCAATGTAAAATAAAGTTAATTTCCATAATCCAGTATCACTTTGGTGCTTAATTAGAGTATTTTAATGCTAAAGAATGTATTATATTGTCTTCAGTGAGTGAATCACTTGATTGTGATTTGTTCTGATGCTTCGTGTTATATTATGGCCACAGTAGTACTTGCCTTTCTTTCCAGTTTTCCTTAATTGGAAATGGATACACAAGGGAATATTATGTCTTCACCCAGCTTTGAATAATCACACTATGTACTAAAATTCTCAGGGGAAAAACTATTAATGTTGGCTTGAAACTCAGCAGTAATTTCACGCCGTGCAAATGATGCTGTCTAATAATTATAATCTTTTTCATATGGATTTCAGTTCTGGAAAAGATGAATCCTGGTTATGTTCTAGTTGTAAATGCCAAAAGAATACTTGGAAAAATACTGGCATTTATACAAAAAAAATTAAGCATCCAGTTTTAAGGTTAGATACTGGACCTTAAAAACTTAATGCTCAATTAGTCCAAACTTTAAGTTTAGTGAAACATTTAACAAATGCTTAATATATGAAAAGCTTTTTGACATTTAAAAAGAAGAAAAGAAAACTATTCTCTATTGTTATAGTGTAAATCAAACTTACAATATGGGAAGTATCTTTTTTCACATTAAATGAAGTATAATTGATCTTAAGGCAGAAATGATCAAATAGAAGAAGTGGCTGTCTTAAAGTCTCTTTTTCAGATATTGAATAAATCACGCTTAACAGGCATGGGGCATTAAATATATTGGAATTGTATTTGAAAATTTTATCAGTTGTCCATGTTCCATATAGCCTTGTTGTTTTGCTTACAATACATAAGTGCACAGAATTTATGAGGATATGATTTAGAAGTGCTCTGGTACTATGCTAGAATAAAACCACAGGTGGACAGAGTTGAAGGAAAATCAGTGTAGAAAGTTAGCACCTACCCCTCCTAGAAGAATGAAATATTTTAGGAAATATTAAAAAGGCAGAGTATTATATTTTCCTAAAGGAGAAACATGCTCTTGGAATAATAGCCCCAGCAGGACTGGGCCAGCCTATCTACAAGACAAAAGACCTTCAGCTCCAGGATGATGGGATTAAGACATGACCCCTCAGATAGGATTATTTAGCAGCAGAGCTCATTGCATTGCAAAATCGCCTGGGGACATTTCATCACTCTCCAGACTTCAACCAAACTTGATTCAGACAAACATGACCCCACATATTTTTTCCAAAATCAAGGAGAGTGCATGCAGAAGGCTGTCATACCATATTAATACATACATAAAAAATAGAATAACCTTAAGGAAACATTTTTTCCAGAAAAATCCTTTCCGTCCTTGTTTACTGGGACAGGAGTTAAGTGATAACCCCTTTTCCATCATTAGCCTGGCCTGGCGGGGAAAAATAGATTGCTTTCCCAGAGTAGACACCACCGATTCACTGGAAATTTTCAATTATTGTTATATGTAACAAGGTTAGAGATCTAGATGAAAGTTCCAGAGGAGAAGAAAAATAAAAAAAAAATGGGAAAGGGACGAATAACTATTTTGGGGGTGTTTGGTCTTCCTGCAGTCTTAGAATCTGAGATGAGCACACACATCAGAACAAATTACAGGGTTTCCATCTCAGTTCATAAAAACAAAGCATAAACTATCTTTCTGCTAGCTCCACTGATTATAATCTTGCTGTCCAAATCCACTAGAGTCCAGCTCATGGCCAGATTCAGAAAAAAATAAACACTCTTAGTATTTAAGCCATTTTAAATGTAAGAACAAGTTTTAGAGTCTTGGAATCCTTCTGAATTGTGAGTTGCATGTAAGCCGAATATTCTGGGTCAATATATTTCAGAAAATTTCAGCTTAATGCATCCATTCTGAATTGTAGTGGTTTGTAATCACATCATCCACCACAATTGGGAGTAGAATTCCCGCCACCACCAATGTGGTCGTAAAGTGAGTCATCACATGATCGGACACAAATTTACCACTATTTTTACTGTGTTCATGAATCAAATTATATGTTAAGTGAATTGTGTGATTGTTAAGCTTTTCCAATTGGCATTATTTACCAAAAAATCTGCTGGAAAGGGTGTAAATTACGATCATGTGACTGCAGGATGTTGCAATGGGTTGTAAAAGTGAGCCAGTTGCCAAGTATTCAAATTGCAATCACATGTCCATGGGGTGATGCAAGAGTCATCAGTGGAAGAAACAAATTGTCCATCACTTTATCTGAGGCTGGCATAACTTTGAACCATCATTAAATAAACTGTCCCTGTGTACTTGGCCATGATTGTGTATTCTGTGCTGTGTTTCTTTTACACACAAGCTGCCAGCTAAAGGAAACTGGTACCTGGAGGTAAAAGAAGATGGGAAGAGGCAAAGGTGCATGTGGGCAACAGCTCGTTAACAGTTTTAGAACTGCGATTTGAATTTTAAATTGTAAATAGAAGGAAGGTTTTTTAAAAAAAAGTTTGCTGGGCTTGTACATGTATGGGCTTTCTGTCATGTTCTTGCTCTTGATCTGTGCTACAGAAATTCAAACAATCATCTAGATCAGAGGTCTGGAGTTGAAGTCCACAAGTCTTAAAATTGCCAAGTTTGGGGACCCCTGATCTAGATGGCAGCAAAAAGCTCCAGGAAACTAATTCTTTGCTGCCATTTTATCAGTTTTGTTGTACTTTTTTCAATCCCTGATCAAATGTGCTTCTGATATTGAATTTCAAAATGCATTTCAAAATGAAAAGAATGTTATATTGGCTAGTTAGGTGTGTCATATCCAATCTGCACATGGCCTTTTAACTTGCTGAGTTATCAGAATGCATTTAAATGGACATTTGCTGGTTAATAGAGCTTGGTAGTTGCAAATGCAATTGTTGGTTTTTTGTTTTAACTGTTGTGTTGTTGATTCTTTTTATCCAAATGTTAAGCATCACCTACAGTTTGCTTTTTCAGCTGTGCCAGGAGAAAGGACGCAAACACATAAGTCCAGATAAGATATGAAAAAACATTGTTGCTTTTTGTTAGGTTTTTTTTTAATGGCTTCAATTTTTCCCTTTAATTAAAAAAAAAAGAAGATTGTTTTTCCCTTGTGCCCAATTTTGTGTTTTTCTTCATTAGAACAGGGCTAATTTAGTTCTAACATAATGTTTTGAGTGGTGCAGCTTTTTTTATCTTGATCTCAAAACAAAACACATTTCCGATTTTGTGCATGTGCCTAGTTGGAAGTTAAAGCTCATATAGCATATATCATTATATATAGAGAAGTTCATTAAATTCATTTGTTTAGTGTTTTTTTAACCAAGGTACCTAAAAAGAACAGTTTATGGAAAGGATTGAAAGACTATATTTCATTCTAGTAGTGGTAAACATTCATTTAATGCTCTCAGACCTCACATCACAGTGAAGAACTAAAATTAAACAGTTCCTTTCCAAGGTCTACATCATAATTGCATAATAACTCTTTCTGTTTGGGTAGTGACTATATTCAGAAGTAGTTTGACAATAGACAACCTTCCACAGCATGTTTTGAAAATGAAACAGATTTGCCCAAGGCTTGTATTCCTCCTTTAATTCCTCTTTATAAGCTGTAAGAAGTTCCTGATTGCCCATGTTTAGGGAAAGGCAATGCACTCCATTAGGAAGAAGAAGAACAGCAAAACGAGGACACTGGTTCTGTCCCATGTACTAGAAGGACACCACAAAGAAATGTGGCTTCAAGCTGTCAGCTTCTGGGAAAGGCTAGCTGACCTTGGGTGGGTCACGTGGTGGCAGCAGCTTTGCCCCTTTGCTTGCCCTTCAGCCGCAGTTTCAGAATTGTTCAGCAAACCATGAACAAAATATATTTTGAAGTCCTCTGTTGTCCATTTCCTTAGAGAAGGCAGAAAGTATCTTGAACTATTTCTTGGATTCCTTCTCCCCTCTACTTTTGCTTTTCTCTCCTCTCCTATTTATTAAATAAATACCTTATAACTGGAGGAAAGAGCTTCAGGCTTGCTTGCTTGGTTGGTTGCTCTTGTCCTCTCCTTTCCCTGCTTCAACCAATCTTTTAATTCCACTCGCCTTCCAAAAAAGGAAAGCAAAACACGTCTCTTTTTTTCCTCCCCCGCTCCCCACTTGCCTCAACCATGCTGCTTGCCTCTCTTAGTATTGCTTTCTTCGCTCTCTTCTCTGACGGTTTATTAAAAAGTATACAAAAGAATGTTGTAAAGGGGATTACTTAAAATTAAGTTAGCATAGGATCACAGTGTTCGTCTTGGAATTGATTGAATATTGTGTCTCTTCTAGACCAACCCACACACTCAAGTCTGCAGCCAGGCTCTAAATTAGTAATCTTTTTGCATAATGAACAGTTTCTCTCTCTTTGTTTTCCCTTAATGGCTCTAGGACATCCTAAATGGGGAAAACATTTTCGAAGTGGGATACTTTTGTCTTTGACTCCTAGCTCTCCTTTGTTTTTCTTTCATTACCTCTGTTAGAAAAGTGATATAATTCATACTGATGTCAACTTACACTTCCTATATACTTATATATTAATAAACCTGTCTTATGTACCTATGTATGCAGATGTTTGTGAATCAGGATTAATATGCCAGTGGCCCCCAACATATATTTACCTGAAACTCTTGATAGGGTCTTCATGAAGGGAGAATAGAAATTGATTTAAGTACTACTTTTTGGTTGATGATCTCAGAGACTCCCATTTCCCCACCCGAATATGTTTTAAACAGAGGTGGGATGCAAATGTTTTTAACTACCGGTTCTGTGGGCATGGCTAGGTGGGAGTGGCTAGGTGGGAATGGCCATGTGACTGGGTGGGTGTGGCTTCTTTGTGCAGCACCCCCTCCCCCACGCTCCTTTCTTTTCTTTTTCTTTTTTTTTTCCTGGGCCTCAGGGAAGCCTCCTGGGAAGCCATTTCTGCTCCCAGAGGAGATTGCCCAGGAAGGCAAAAAAAAATGGAGCCCGGGTGGGCTGCACAGCACCCCCCTGTGCCCCTTTTTGCCTATTGGGCCTCAGGGAAGCCGCCTGGGTGAAGCAGTAAGACAGCGAGGGGGATCCCAGTACAGCTGATCATTGGAACAGCTGATCGTCAGGAGGAAAAAGAAAAAAGAAATAATGGTTCGGTCAAACCGGTAGCTGTTTTTTTACTACCGGCTCAGCCGAACAGTAGAATTTTTTATTACTGGTTCAGCCAAACTGGTAGAATCCCACCACTTTAAATCCATCTACAGTTAGTGCATGTGTAAAACTATGCATTGTGACTCTACCCTCCTGTCTTTCTAGCACACTCGCTACGAGCTATTCGCCCTTGAGGTTCCACCAAACTTCTCTGTCTCTTAAGTACTTCATTTAAAAGTTACTGTTCAAGCCTTGGCAGCTAATGTCAATTGAAAATACAATTTTCCTAGAGTTTCCTTTAACAGGATTAATTGAAAAGGAATGGAATAAGGTTACAGAAAACTCAGCAATTATATGGTTTTCTCTTCAGAACCCAGCTTATCTTTCAACTTGTGGAAGGCAGAGACTTTTTAGTATTTTTACTAAAGGACACAAAGAGGCTAAATTTATCTCTGGTATTTAGGGAATGTACAGGTGGCCAGGATGTGAATCCCACTCAGACTATGAAGATATTTGCTTAAAAGTATTCCCATCTTTTTTCCCCATTGAATTTCTTCATGCCCTTCCATGGGGTTATGCCCTATAATCTGGGCACCCTGGTCTAGAATATATTACCTATGGTGGCGCAGTGGTTAGAATGCAGTACTGCAGGCTACTTTTGCTGGCTGCTAGCAATTCAGCAGTTCACTGGCTCAAGGTTCACTCAGCCTTCCATCCTTCCGAAGTCAGTAAAATAAGGATTCAGATTGTTGGAGGCAATATACTGACTCTGCAAACTGCTTAGAGAGGGCTGTAAAGCAATGTGAAGTGGTATATACGTCTTAAGTGCTATTGCTATGTTAATATCCTTTAAATCCTGTATATACAGTGGAACCTCGGGTCGCGAACGCTCCTGTTCACGACTAAATCAGATTCCAACCAAAAAATCCGGTCACAATTCAAAAATCAGGTAGCGAACAAACCCGGCCGCGGCAGATTCCCTTGCCGCAGCGATTTCCACTTCCACGCATGTGCAGTCCATCCATGCATGGCTGTGACTGTAATCCTGGAACGGATTACAGTCATGACCCGAGGTTCCACTGTACATATTGAAAATACACTAATTAAAATTAGGAGGACATTTTAAGGCAAAATGGATTATATTCATTTTCACAAGTGATTTTGCAGGTATAAATGTATCAAGTGATAAAATAAAATGGGAAAGAATCAAAATATGCCTAAACCCAGAGGTTAGCTCACTTTTCTTCGATGTAATATTCATCAGAGAGGTTTTGATAAATAGAACGCATTAGATTAGGAAGGCTGGGATATACTGTGGTTTATAACAAATGTTTGTTTGATTCTACCTCAGTGGGCAGGGTATGTGACTTATAGTCCTCTATGAAGATGAGCCAGTCAGTGCAGCTATTGTTCCTTTTCTGGTGTTCTGAAGTTGATTTTTTATTTAGACCAACACTGCATATTTTAAGAATACTATGCACCTTGACCATGGGAATATGGTTGCTTACTTTTCATCAGGCAGTGAAAGATCTTGGGCTGACCCTGCAATTCTCAGTTTTTCACAACATATATTTCTATGACCGAGAGACTTAGAAAGTTTGAGAAAGACTTTCGCTTTAGTTACCTATTACAGAATGAGCATGACATAGTTTATCTCATTTAATTTGGGACCCAACATCTTCCTGGTGTCATAAAGGTGATAATAGACGCCTAAATTGTTGGTCAAGAAACTGAGAGTACAAAAAGGATTCTGTCATCTTTGTCAGCCAAGAACATTGTTGATAGTAGAGAAGGATCAAGCAAGAGCATTTGAAGATCAAAAGTCATGGGAAAGATTGAAAAGATTGCAGGATAACAGAATACCAAGAATATTTTTAGAGAGTACTGTAGTTTCTAAGCCTAACCGTTTTGTAGTAAATTCCAATCCTTGATACTCTGCAAACCATTTGAAAACTTACAGACTTCAGTGTAAAGTTGATTGATGATTTTTGGCATACTAGAATGTCTCAAATTGATAGCCAAGTCAAAAGCTATGAATTTTATTTAGAGTGAAATCAGCAGCTATATATAGTAAGTTATATAATCAAAAGAAGGGTAATATGTATTTTTTCCTAGTTAAAAAGACATGGCAATATTACTTTTTAAATCTCAGTTATCATATTTTCATAGGAATAATCTATGCTCTAATTTTCAAACTCATTTTTTTCTGTGCCTAGTAGATTTTGTATATTGTTGTGTGATCTTGGCAACATATTAAAGGAGTTGGTTTATAAAGGGGTTGGAGACAGAAGGGGAGATTCAAAATTGTTCCTTGCAGTTTGTTTATCTAGTACATAATGGGAGAATAAAGGGACTTGAATACTACAGAAAATGTGCAGCACAGGAAAATGTGTATAGTGATTCTGACTTGCTGTAAACCCAAATTAAGGCATTTACACTGTTACCTGCAGTGATATTAATTGCAAATGCAATTGACAAGCTGCCTTTGCCTCAAACTTCCTTATCTCCCCTTAAGAACTGTTGGGAAATCACAACATATCTAGGCATCCTGGCCTTTAATTACAGTGCCTAGGATTTGGGCAGGGCTGTTCTTAGATCTAAAAAGGGCACCTAAAAGGTCTTATGTGCATATCAGTCATCTTCCTCCCCCCACACACACATTTTAAAGTCAAACAACCTTTGGAAATGGTTAGTCTGAGTGGAGGAGAAGCAATTTATTAAAGGAATGTTTAATCCTTTTCCTATGGCAAATTTACAGCTTAAATTCATCTCTTTCAGCCTTCTTTTTCCTTGGGCAGAAAAAGGAAGGGAACCCACCCTACTTACTAGTCTATAAATAAAGAAGCTGGGCTGGGGAATGGAAAACAGGTTTCCATGTGTATGTGAACTTTCAAAGCGAGGAAACCTGGTTTAAAAAAAAAGAAAAAGCATACAAAAAATGCTTCCCCATCTCCAAAAGGGTTTTTTAAAATCAAATATATCTGAGTTTTGGAAGCTTTTTCTGTAGAAATCAATTTAGTTAATGCAGCAGTGAAGAAAAATATTCAGAGTTCTTTAAAAATACTTTATTGCTCCCTGGGGAAATTTAAATCTATTATATACTCAGTTTCCCAGTGGATTGTTAGAACAGGTGATGTTATAAGCTAACTGTTGTGGAAATCTGGAGGGGGAGGAAATGACCTATTCAGGCATAGCTGTTGATATACGGTTTTTTAACGTTTTGTACATACAGCTGCTCGGATGCTTAGTTATATGTGGGCTGGTTCAGATTAAATATAATAGACCCAAGGTCTAGATCATTGCTCCCCTCCTACCTGGTGCACCTGTTCATTGTCTTAGGTCCACAAATATGTGGGTGTATCAATTTAAAGCCCACAAAAATAAATGCTTTCATACTGAATAGCCTGAAAGAGAATCTAAAAAATAACCACCTGACCCACAATTAAGTAGTTTGGTTGATTCTTGTGCAGGCTTTCTTCAAGCATTGTGTCCATGCATGGATTTTAGTGGTTTCAAAGGCAGGATGGGCAATTGGTTTGATTGGAAACGGTGATCCTATTTTCTGTCCCAACCCATGTTAGAGCAGGAGTTTTAGAAAAGTGTGTTAAGTATATGCCCAATGTTTTTGTGATCTCAGGTGAAACCCCCTCCCCAAAAAGATGGGGAAAATTCATTTATCTTTGTTACTTTGTATAGTGCCACCAAGTGCAGAGTTTGAACATCTTTTTTGCCTTCTATCTCTCAGGTATGTGGAAAATGTTGTCGTGTATTTCTTCTCCCAGTCAAATATACCCAGTTTGTTCAGCTTCTACTCCTGAGACCTGTTTTCTAGATCATTGACCACCGTTGTTACTCTCCTATGAACCTGTTCTTGTGCTTCTATATCCTCCTTAAAGTGCAGTGCTGAATTCAAAACTGAAGGGAGGAGGTCACAGGAGGAAAAGAGCTCTTTTTGAAAACAGATGTTGTGGTTTGATTGAGACTGATAAAAGGGAGATTGGGTTAGGTGCAAAGCCTTATTAATTTACAGTTCAGGGAAGTAGATTTGAGAAGTTGCGTAGGAACCACAAGGAGAAATGTCAACAAAATACTGAAATGGAGAAGAATACCGTAATGTGTTGGCAGAAGTTTGTGAAGGGACTGTTCCTAATCTCTTGGAAGGATATTGCTGTGGGGGGAATTATTTGGATTGGAGCAGCACCTACATACATCATTCTGTATTGTACTTAATTATTTTTGTTTTCTAAACAAATGAACTCTCTGGAGCTATTGTGTACATTTTAAAAATTTTGGACAGTACTTTCAGGGCATAAACTTTATCTCTTCATTTCATTTACTTCATGAACTTTGATAGCATAATGTTATTTCCTCAATCATCATGGACCAATGGCGGTCTACAGACGGGGTTGGGGACCCTTGACATAGTGGATGATTGATTACTGAACAAAGTCAAATATTTATGTGGGAATTAATGAATGTAACAGAATATTTAAAATATAGGAATAAATATAATGGTAATTGGAAACGTTTTCAATTTCTCTGGCTATTGAATAATTTTTCTAGAGAAACATGCTTGATACTACTTTATAGCTCCTTGATGCAATATCGGATTCAATTTTATTAACCTGGGCCTTTAAATGTTTTAATTTTAAAATATAAAAAGTTTGGATTTTGCCTGATATGTTTTTTTTTAATCATACTGTTGGACAGTTTCATATTTTGTTGCTTGTGATTAGATTTTATTTTACAAAGTGCCCAAAGATTTATCAGCAGCATCATTTAATCGGTGGCCATATCACTCTTGAATCAGTCATCCTGATCGGAAGCAGTATTGGACATTGGCAGGAACCAGCCAGTAGTCTTATAAGTGCTTGTAAACAACAATTTCCTTATAACAGAAATTGCCTCGGTGATGTCATTCATTATACAGTCCCAGAAGAGGAACTGAAGCATCTGAAAATGATGCTGTCTTATGTTTAATTCTGTACTCTTTCTTGTCCTCTTCTGTCCTGTCCTGTGCTGAGAGTAAACTCACAAAGGAGAGGGAATCTTCTGTACTGATTGTCCAGAACTGGAGGCTACACAAATATCTTGGAGGTCAAATTTTCTACAAGAAAGCCAAGGAAGGATTTATTGAGGGAGAGAAGAGGAATACAGTGCTTCCACCCTCTAGTTTTTCTTCAAAAAAGGGGCCTCTTTTGTAAGGATTTGGATGAAAAATAAATATTTTGCTGCTTAATGAGGAAAGCTCCATGCTGTATCCCCAGCAGCCGTTGACAAAAGCACTGAGATTGTGTTTACCCTTCATTTGGCTGCATTGTTTCTCTGCTAGGCTGATGTAGCAAGCATAGTACAAATGCCACCATGTATGAGAAGAAGGTATGCTAAGCTTCAGGCAAGTCGTAAATGTGATAGTAGAAAACACATAATTAATGCTTCTTACTTTATTTCTTGTATGGGGTTTCCTGTATTCATGCACTTGAGAGATCTGGAGAAAATTTTCATCTCCCTTTCCAACACTGGACATTGAATAATTTCTTTTAATGGGAAGATCTGAGTGCCTGGGCATAAACAGAATCGGGTACCTAGAACAGGCGAACCAGGAGCTCTTTTGAAAAGGTTACATATATGGATGTGTGTGTGTGTATACTGTACGTATATTTGTATATAAGAAATAAGTGAGTATATTTCTGAACTATTTAATGTACTGGCAAAATTTTTGTAAAACAATAAAGGAGACTGGCATAATAGTAAACACCACATCACAGCAAAGAAGTGGAGAAGGGAACAAGATCTAAATTTGATAGCCTGGAACCTTTGCTCGGGAAGTTCTGAATTCTGTAATGTAATAATTCAAATTTGAGGACTCTGCCTCTACCATTGCTATTATAGTAGTATACAACTAGTGCTTCCTAAATGAAAAGCCTTGAAAAAAATAAAGCTCCACACATATTACATAAAAATTCAAATATTCCTGTTTAAAGGGTTATTTTCCATTTTAAAAAATAACCAAGTAGAGCTGCTGTATTCAATAGACTTCCTACTATATATTTTTGTATCAGACAGCAGTCTTAATGATGAAATAAGAATTGTAAAGGATTTTTCTTCAAGTCTTGTCTATACATATATTAAAAAGTGTTGATAAGGTCTAGACACCGCACATCAAGCCCATCCATTCTTAACAGCTGCTTAGTGCTACTGCCAGTTTCCTCAGTAGAATGACTTACCTAAAGCTGGGGAGTTGAAGCCTCTGTTTCACAGGATTAACCTCGCTTAAGTATTTTGTGGGGATATTTAAACAGAATACCTAATTTACCATCAGAGAGATTTGAGAGTATAAAATGCACCTCTGCTTCCTGTCCCATTTCTTCATTCTCTACCTAACTACCTATCTAATTTAAGTCTTCTGTAGCAAACAAAGCACTCTGCTCAGTAAATCAAGGAGGAAGAGAGGTGTTTGTTTACCATAGGGTTTGTTTGATCTTGACACAAGTATTTTTGTTGTTGTTGCTTAATGGTCATATTGGTAGATTGCTTGCATCTTTGGAGGCTTCTACAAAATACTTAGTTTTTCAAAGGCATTGTGCTGAAAAGACCAAAATGATATTCTTGTGGGATTTATTGTTTCAGATGAGGATAGTTATTTGATATTAGTTATTTTTATTTCTGATATGATCTACTTTGAAATGATTAAGGGAGTTCTGCTGAAAGAATTTTAATTGTTATAGTGCATTGTGCTGCTAGGTCTTCAAAAAACATAGAAAAATATTTTAGTATGCTGCTTAGTTTAATCCAGCTGAGACAACTGGAACTATCTTATTTTAGGAATGCCTAATAAGACCAGTATGGAAGGTTTTAATACTATAAGGCAAAATCAGCATTAATATCTTTGGGCCTGGCATGTGGAATTTTTGGAATGGACCTTAGTCTGTCCTGAAGAATGTTGGGAATGATGGTGATTAGAAATGGAAGGAGGTATATCCATATTCATCAGCAGGCTTGGTCCGGCTCCAGGAAAACTGGCCAATTCTGGATTCTATTTATGAAGCGTGTAACTGCTATTAATGAGATGGTTATTGGGGGATGGGAATCACAGGGATGAAAATGAAATGAAGAACTGAATAATTTCTCATTCAAAAGGATCTTCTGTTCATGAGAGGATGCAGACACTGTATACTGAATGAGCAAATGTGGCACTCAATTCAACTGTGTTTATCAATTAGAGCAGGGGACTTGTTTTCCTTTTTTTCCAGAGGAATTTAATTAAATAATTAATTTCACAAAATTGTTTACATATACGGATGATTACTGTTTAGGAATTTAGGAATGTACCTAAATTTAAGCAAAGTATGGATCTTGTCCATTAATTTTGGAACTAGATTGATTTTCAGTTAAATAATCAAAGCTGAAGTTTTTGCTCTGTAAATTGGATTGTGGGTTTTTTCCCCTCTCCTTGTGTTCATAATATGAAAGTGTATGTGCCTGCAGGAAAAGCAAGCTTTAAGGCTTTTCTGGTTTCTGTTTTTTATGCAGATCTTACCAGATGTTATCTGTTGACCCTTGAGACTTGATTTCTCATTTTTCATTAGTCCATTTGTGCTTTTTATTTCTTTTTGCCATTGCTATTATTGTCTTTGTTTTTAAAGAATGTCTGTTGTTCTCTTTAGAAAAAAAGTTAACTAATGCAGAAATTTAATGAAGAAATACTTTTGAAATTAAAAAGTGTGATTGTGCGTATTTAAGTCCGAGTGGCATTTAAGAGTTATTGGTTTATTTATAGTGCGGTTTCTTTTTCTTTAAGTCTGGTAAAAAGCAGTTTTAGCTGAACAAGTAGGGTACAGTGTTTTTCTGGAATGTCTGGCATTTGAAGGAGAGATGTGCTCTGAACTAGTTAAAGTAGCCAAAATGTTTTACACAAATTCAGACCATTAAAAATTAACATACTTTAGTGTGATGGGAAGAACTGAGAATGCCCTCAAGGAGAGGGAGAACTGTCTGAGACAAAAAAAAAACACCAGTTGGAATTACTGTCAGCACCAGGAAAAGGGCATTGCTTAGAAGAGACGGTTAGGATTGTGGTGTCACTTAAACAAACGGAGGAAGCAGGCCTGCGTGTTTATGAGGCAAATTTCAAACCAGCTCATCCCTTTTCAGTCTGGCAAGAACTTCTGTAACATTAGCTAAAGTGAACGTCTGCAAGAGGCACCAGGCTAGAAAGCAGGAGAAAGTGAATTCCAGTCTCGCCTTAGGCATGAAAGCTAGCTGGGTGACTTTGGGCTAGTAAAACTCATCTTATAGGGTGCTTGTTGTGAAGAAAATAGGAAGAGGAAGGTGTGTTGGATATGTTTCCACCTTGAGTTATTTGTAAAAATAGTAAAGGCAGGATGCAAATACATAAAATAAGAAGTACCTCATATGACTGTTTTCATTTACTGCACTCTGTTTCAGAGAAGGATATTATCTGTTGAGTCTTTCTGATGATGATTGGGTTGTCTTTACGTTTGTATTTGTTAACATGTTCATGGCTAGAAAGGGTACATTTTGATAAGGCTGATACCAGCAAGTTAGTTTATGTTAGTTTTTATGTTCTCTTTTAAACTTTTATTAAAAATGATTGTGTGTATTAGTATTTATATAGTGTGTATGAATATTTTGAGGTACAGATCAGTTTAGAACTAATCTGATTTCATACTTCAGTTGATGAATCAATTTTTTAAAAAAAGTGTTACCACATGTACAAACGTTTTTCCAAATTGTCAAATTGCAATCAAGCCACCTGCCACAGAGGTACATTTTATGATTTCTAAACTGTAAAACACATGTTCCAAAATGCATTCTCTTTCTATTAAAAAAGTAATTAAAAGATTCTTATATACTGACAGTTATTTTTCCTCCCCTTTTTCCTTCTTGTATTTTATTTCTCTATGTAGATTTTACATAAAAATGGACAGATATCCAGCATTAGTGAAATTACCAAAGAGCATGTGGAGCTCAGCCACGAACCAGAAGTGCTGAAAGAACAGCAGGCAGTTCTTACATTAGAAGGTAAGGAAATGTTTATGGCTACAGGAAAGATTCCTTGGAATTCTGGAAAAGATCAAAGGAAGTTGGAAGTTCTGATTTTTTTTTAAACAGAAATGGGAGAATATATGCAGATACAGTCCCTTTTGTTCTCCCAAAATATTATGCACTAAAATTGATATTCTGAAATCTCAGTATAATTCAGATATACAGTTGTAATATTGATGTGCAGTGGTTGTTTACAGGGGTATGTAAATAGTACAGTGAATTCTATTGCAGTGAACAGAAGCATTTGCATACCTGAGGCTATCCAGTTCTTTCTGTAGCCCATTTAAGTTACTCACATGCTAGAACATGAATAATCTCCATAACACATAGATGAAGAGGTTTTTAAGTTACAGGAACCTTGACTACATATATGCTTAGTGCAATGAGGATGAAAGGAACAAAGCTTTCTTCAATATTTAGAAATATTGCATTATAGAACATTAGCTGTGATGCATTGTTGCTATTGCCCATATAGAATATAGTTGAATCCTCAAAAAACTACTGTCAGCTATTTGGAATAATCTGGGCTAGTGAGCCCCTGCTGTAACCTTCCTATTGACGTTAAATTAAATTACAAATAGAACAGCACTGATTCCAAAGTAATGGAGATTAGTTTTGATAGTTCCCACTGTTGAAATGTTTGAAGGGTGAGCAGGAGACGAATCATGTAGAGAAGGTCTGTCTATGTGCTCATTAAGAGTTTACACTACCTTGATGACACATAATCAAAAAAGAGAACTGGTATTTGCCTGAAAGCTTGATTTTAGACCACACTCTTATTTTGTGCTATCTAGTTGAAAACTATATTTTTAGACTAGGATCTGTGCTATTTGTGGCTTTATTGAGTTCAGGTCAGTGGTAGGATTCAAATTTTTTAGTACCGGTTCTGTGGGCGTGGCTTGGTGGGCATGGCCATGTGACTAGGTGGGCATCCTTTTTTTTTTTTTTTTGCTTTTTTGCAGCCACCCCCACCTGGTTTTTTTGGGGGCATTCTGGGCCTCAGAGCCTCTGGGGGGGCATTTTTGCTCCCAGAAGGCTCCTCTGGGGCTTAGGAAGAAAAAAAACAGAGCATGGGAGGGGCACACAGCACCCCTCCATGCTCCATTTTGGGGGTCCTCCTGGCCTCAGAAGAGCCTCTGGGGGGTGCTTTTGCTCCCAGAAGACTCCTCTGGGGGTTCACTGAGTCCCTCCCTCCATTTTTTGCTTTCCTGGGCCTCAGCAAGGGGAATCCTGGCACAGCTGATCGTATGAACAGCTGATTGTTGGAAGGGGAAAAAAAGAAAAATACCTTAACGGGTGAGAGGCGGGCGGGGTGAGTGAGCATCGGGTGGGGCAAGCAAGCCAGCGGCGACCGAGCAACCAGGTTGGGGGCATGGCCAGCCAGAACTTACTACCGGTTCGGCGACCCGTGCCAAATCCTTGCTACCGATTCACCCGATGTGGTGCAAACCGGCTGAATACCACCACTGGTTCAGATTCACTTCATAGATGTGTTCCAAGGTAGTTGCATCTCTTTTTTTTTTTTTCAAACTGGCAAGGTACTCAAATCAGATAACACTTCCTAAATTCAAAAGATCCCTAATTCTGGCATGTTAGTGAAAACACAGGAAGGCATGAACTATATTTCTTACTTATTGCATTTCCGTAGTTACATAGTAAAACATTGATCATCTTTCCACAGTTCATCATAACTGATAAAATAGTAATATTCAAAAATTAAATAATAAATGATTGTTAAAAAAAACTATTCCCCAATCCCAGGATATAGAGGTAAGTATATGTTGAGGATCAACATCAAAACTGTCCACTGAGACCTAGAAATGATCCTGGGAAAAAGTCAAATAAAAGCTTACTTGAAAGTTAGATTCCATTTACAAGGTAGAATTATCTCTAGAGAATTTTGATTGGCAGCAACCAAGGTCTAGATACCGGACGTTTTGGCTTTAAAAATAATCAATATCAAGCAGTCTGTGCTGAGACAATACCTGTGAATTGGCCTCTGATCTTGTTGCCAGACTCCTCTTAGCTCTTTGATGTTTGATCCCTGGACAATTTCCAGAATCTGTTTTGGACTCTGACTTAATTGCTCTTGGCTGTTTTTTATGGTGTTTTATGGCTTGTCTCCCAACTTTATCTTCAACAGTTTATTGAGTTTTTCAGTTCTGTTGTCTTTGGGGAGAAAAAACATGTTTCTGAAGTAATCTCTGACAGTTTTATTGTTATAAAAGATATAATGAATTCCTGATCATACTGGGCAAGGTGACATTACCATGAAAATTAAGTTTTGTGGTAGGTTAATTTCAGTTATTCAACTGAAATTGAAATAAATTTCTGGGAACACAGTCAGATGCTTATATACTACCATAATAGATATACTATTTTCAAGTATCCAATCCAATATAGTGGATAAAAAGAACGTTCAAGGTGACATTCAGTAATTGCAACCCTGTGCTCACTGATGATATTCCAGTTATTATGAAGTAGGATTTCCCAAATTGCCTCTTTCTTTGTGACTTTAAACTATAGCCCCCTAAGCCCCAAAATAACCGTATAATTAATAAGCAATATAATTTATTAACTGACTTTTGAGACTAATGGCATAAAGGTAATAGAATAATAAGACAACAACTTGTGACAAATACTAATGTACATAGCAAACAAATACAGTAAGTAATAGTTTATGAGAATAAATTTACTACACTATTCAAGACCAAGTGTTCAGAGAACATAACTTCTAATTAATTGCGAGAAAGATGAGGCAGGAAGTCAGAGAACAGTAAGGGAGATGGGGAAAATTTCAAGAAATGTTTCATTCTGCGGTGTTCAACCATAGCAGATGGCAGGAGAAACAGAGAGTCACATGTCACAACCAAGAAAGGCAAAATTACTGAGGTTTCCTGATACAACTAGCGAATTAGGAAAAAAATTGAGAAAAGTACATTCTGTACCACTTACACTCTCTCACACATACACTAAGGGATGACACCTACTGCTATTAGGATTGTAGTAATTAGTAGTCCCACAGCAACCAACAGATTGTTGAAAGATTCCTATTTTTCTTTAGCTGAGGACCTTTCCCAAGCTAGATGTGCCTGCTAGTTTCCTTCTAGTATACTCTATAAGGGTACCAATTTCACAGTAATGTAGAAGAAAATTGTTCCCTGCAGGACAGACCATAGTTTATAAGATTAAATTTGCAAATTGAGCCAAATTTGAGATATACATTTGAGATGAGGAGCAAATCATGTAAACTATATACCAAGTGAGTGTGAGTTGAACCACCTCTGTTTCTTCCTGCAAGTTATTAATAATATGCATTAACTTGAATTATTAAGGTCAAAACAATAATGGGAGTATTTTTATATTACAATGCCATGTTTTATTATCATTACATGCCTTAAGTACTCAGTGTAGAAAACCAGAATTGAAACTTAGGTGATAGATTACCTAACATTTGTTTTTAAATATCAAATCACATGTTTAATGGTTTCACATACCATGCAAATCTTTTTTTAAAGTAGGCCCTTTAAGCCAGTGATCCCCAACCTTTTTTATGCCGCGGCCCGGTACCGGCATCAGCTAGGCGCCACGGGCGGTACCAGCATCAGCTGGGCGCCGTAATCTTTTTGATGAAAAAGTGCTTCCGGTGACCTCACGGGCACTTTTCATCAAAAGATGGCGGCGCCAAGCGCTCGGTGAGCTTTTCCGGGTAGAAATGGCTTTCTGCAGAAAAGCTCACGAAGCATAGCGCCGCCATCTTTTTATGAAAAAGTGCTTCCGGTGAGCTTTCTACCGGAAAAGCTCACCGGAAGCACTTTTCATATAAAAGATGGCGGCGCCAGCAACCAGCGACCCGGTAGGACTTGTTCCGCGGACGGTGCAGTCCGCGGACCGGTGGTGGGGACCCCTGCTTTAAGCCATTCGTTTTTGGGATGCGTTGGTATATTTCCAGTTCAATTAAGTAAAATGTTTGCAATATGCACCTCTAGTGGTTGGCAACTTTCTAATAAAAAAACAGGCATAGCTAGGTAGCTGAATCATAGCAATACAAGAAGCCTCTTCTCTAGCATTGTTGTGTAGTGGTTAAAAAGTGCCATCTCATTTATTTTGAAATAAGGAAGTCATCTGTTTTACCACTGGTGTTTGTGGTAATATGCTTTCCATCACATCTTTGATTTGCTACTTGGAAGAAAAGATTAAAGGTATTTTTTCTGGAGAGTCTCAGGACACAAGAAGAATGTATGTCTTCTCTGTATGCATTTGACTTCAGGGGGGGCTATGTCAGTAGTTTTTAACCCTCGTTCTAAGGATATCAGTATCACCATTATTTGCCTATTCAAACTCTGGTTTATTTGCACCAAGAAGCAACTCACCAAAAGGAGTACAGTGGGGAGATGGAATAGCAGTAACAATAGCACTTGCTCTGTAGTGCTTAACAGCGCTCTCTAAGCAATTTACAGAGTTAGCATATTGCACCAACAATCCGTGTCCTCATTTTACCAACCTTAGAAGGATGGAAGACTGAATCAACCTTGAGCTGATCAGGATTGAACTCCTGGCAGTGGAATGCAGAGTTAGCCTGCAATACTGCATTCTAATCGCTGTGCCACCATGGCTCACAGGAATAGGAGTGTAAGCAATTCCAACCCCCCCCCGCCCGCTTCCCTCAATGAAACATTCATTCGAATCCTTCCAATTTACTGTACTAACCCAACTCTCCTAATTCATAACTTTCATGCCAGTGGTGGCTGAATGAAACAAGCCCTCTCACGATCTTGTCTGAAAGACATAAAGAGTTTTCTAATACAGGGTCAGTGTAAATTAGACTAAGTGAGGCATGAAATTTGCCTCCAGATGTATACTAAGGGTGACAAATTAATTTAAAATTATCTCAGTAGTGAGATAAGTAAAATAATTGTATTTGGACATTTCCTTAGTATTGCAAACATGCTCATGAATTCCAAAGATTGCCTACCCCAAATATAACTGCCTGTCAACTATTGTAATTTAAATGAGGAAGATTAGTTTATTACAGAAAGTGCCGCAAAGTATATTTTAGAGTACTTTGTGGATCAAGCTAATATAAAATCTGTTTTAAAATGTAGATATAGTATATTAATAGTCAAATAAGAATACTGTAAAATAATACTTTACTTCTTCAAATTACAAATTACTTTAGTAAAATGATTTAAAATAACAGTATACTTTAAATCACATTTTTTGTCTAGTAAATAGTAAATATGTTTTACTATAGCTCTCATTATCTTCAGCCCAACATGGAGGATACCAAATTTGAAAGTAATTGACTTCAGTATAATTTCAAGAATACAGTTGCTAAAAGAAATAATAAAATTGAGAAAATTTAAAAGAGAGGAGAAGTTATATAGAAAATTGAAAATGTTAACAAGATATGGAATGGTATATAAAATGAATATGAATTTGAATTTGTGTCTGTATCAAGAGTTTTAACCCGGGACTAAGCAACTTTCAGAAAAGAGATTTTTTTATGCTTTTATGTTTGTGTTTCTGTGTATTTATGTTTTGTATGTCTTTAAAAATTAATAAAATTTGTTCAAAAAAAGAAGAAAGAAATAATCTGTTGATGTGATGTCCTTAGAGTGTGTGTGTGCATGTGTGTGCTTACGTGTATAGAGACATGCGCTGTATGTAAGAGACAAAGACAGATTTCAATTCAATTGAATTGAATGAGCTTGCATGCCAAGTAAGAGAATACAAAATACCTTCAGTGATCACTTTAAACTTTACTGCATTTTAAATTTTACGTGAATCAGAAATTATCCTTTGATCAAAACATCAAAGTGTTAATACTTATGCTTTCATGTATATGTAGAAATAAATTCCATTAAAATGAATGCTTAGTATTCACATATGATTGTGTACACATAGTGATTTTTTCCCTGCTTTGAAATCAGGGATTTTATATAGTGCTGCTTTCAGAGGAAGCCAAGAGCATCTTAGATTACACAGTGTGTTGATTTACATTTGCCTATGTATTTTATGTCTACATTCATTGGGAAATGTCAGAAAAGAAATACAATGCTAATAATCTTCCAAATTTTTGAGCGTTACATATTTTTTTCAGTTTATAAAAAGGTTTACTATTGAATTTTCTTGTAATTTATTTGTTCATCCTAGCATTTAATTTACCCCAAGATTTACATGGACTATTATCTTTCATTCATTCTCGATTCTTTTACTAATATTAAAGCAAACTATGATTGCAGCAATGTAAGAACCAAGGAGGGAATTTACACATAAGGAAGAATAATATAAAAGTCTGCAATAAGTATCCACTTTCCCTAGTTATGGTTATGGGATTATCAGGACCAATCCCAGACTAGGTTATTTAGTATTTAGTTGCTTGCTAGAATTTAATACAGCAGATTATAGTTTGAAAATGGTAGTGCAGGTTCTTTCTGTAACTTACCAGAACAATTTCAGCTCTGAGCAAGTGTAATTTAAATGGCTTGGGGATCATTTTATATGCTTGTATGTTTGTGTAAACCGGGAATCTGAGCTGACTTTGCAGAAGAGTATAAAACGTGAAATATATGCACATGAACTTAGGGAATGTTCTTTTTGGTATTCTCTTCTTTTTCTAATTGTTACAGCTTTTGAGATACACTTCAGGTATTTCAATAAATCCATATGCAAGTGAAATCCTTGCATATACCCTGGAAATAGGCACTGTATAGCAAATACTAAGATTAAATAAGACCCTGCCCTAACTTTAACACAGACATGGGTAACAGACAGAAGGAAAGAAAAGGTCATCTTAAGTATGTGGCTGTTCTGTAGGGATAACTGAAGGGAGACCTCTTTTAATATTAATTTCACTGTATCTAATTCTCAGTACTGATCTAATTGGAATAGAATTGGCAATCTTCAAGAATTTACATTTCATATATATAAAGAACTGACATTAGTAGAAATCAGAAATCTTTTACTTAAAGGTTTCAAAGTACATCTTTTGTCTTTTATATATTTGTATTGATTGGTAAGATAATTGTATCTCACAGCCCTCTCTGTAAAAGAAAATCAGCTTACATTTAAAGGAGTTAAGAAATAGATCAAGCCAAATTCTTTTTAAATCTGCCCAGTTGAATGCAGCTGCATGGAATCTAGAAACAGTGGATAATTTTCTTTCCACATAAAATGTGATGCAATATTAGATAGAATCACTTTGTGAATTGTTCCTGGTTTCTTAAACCACTGTCAAGTGTAAAGCAAATATTTAAAGCGGTGGCCAGCTCTCACTTACAGTTAAGCAAACACTGATCATCAGGGAATTAAATATGAAACAGAAAGCACATTTTGGCCTTAGATGTTTAAATATTAAATAAGCTTCAGTTTTATTTTAAAAATGCTTGGAGGGTTTGAGTGGATAGAAGGTTTTGGAATATGGAACACTGGGTGTGTGTATGACATGTATCTGATGGATACAGAATGCAGAGAATTCATGGAGAAAATCCAGGGCAATGCAACAAATCCTTGGAGGGAAAAAGTCAACCAACTCCAGATGTTGATATGGTTGACTGCAAACGCAAGAGGGGGATTTCAATTTCGCTGTTTCAGCCTGGGAATTTAGTTCTTTCTTCCAGTCACAGGAAATAGAATGCCTTCTTGTATTAAGAGAAGCATAAAGTGGAAGATTACAGAAAAAAAAACCTCAGCTTCTTCTGATTGCCACAAGCAAAATATATGAGTTAACACCTTTAAATACTATGTTGGTAAATAATGTGATACTTATTTTACACTGGAAAAAAGTTTTATCTCAATAATGAAGAGGAAATATGATTATAACATTTATAACTTGATTAAATTATGGTATAGGCTGCAGATCTTTTCTAGTAAAATATTCGCCCAGGGAAATAAGAACACAAAACTTGTTGGGCCCTAAAAGTATATACTGAATGAGAGAAACTGCAGAGAACCAACTAGCATCAACTAGATGACTACAACTTAGATTTTATTTCATATTTAATATGATTTTAAATCTCTGTGGTAGAATGCCGAAAATTGACTTTCTTGTATTTTAAAATTATTATTTTTCTTGATAAAGCTTGGGAACTTGAAAGGCAGTTATAAAATAGGTACAAGGAGGATATTGATGGTTAGTTTATTATATGATGGAGTTGGCAGAGGATTGTGCATCTGATATATGCAGATTTTAAATTCTTAATGTTCTAATCATACTGTTGCTGCAGCTCCTTTTTTAAAATTTCCTAAAATGCCTAAAAATGCCTCTGGTCTCAATAGGTGCTCCATACCCCCAGATGTCTAGAAAACAAGAAAATAATAAACTGGTGAGCTTGTATTTGGAGTTTGTTTTCTGTGCATGTGTATGTTTTATCTGGGGACGGTTGAAGTAGGCATGGTAGCTGTTAGGTATAACATTGATACCAAATATGGTTTGGGTGAATAAATATATAAAACTTAGATATCATGGTTTAAGTGCTTATCACTTTAAGCACAATGCTGCAGGCAATTAGCCGATTAAGGGTGCGGTTAGAAGTTACAATATAAGGAAGCATTAGAAGCTGGAAATTCTTACTGCGACTGCCTCTGTCTTAACTGCGACTAACTGTGTCTTACTGCGACTAATTGTGAGTGCCTGTGACTGAACTGTTCTTGTTTGCTACTGTTTGCTGATTTACTGCGTAATTCTACTGTTCTACTGTTTGAGTGTCTTGCTGAATATCCAGCGTTTGTTCCTCTGGAGAGGCACGGAGGAGGAGAAGATATCTTTATCGGCTGATAAAGATATTGTAAGGACTCTTAACTTGGACTGTAATAGTGAGTCTTACTGGATGGAAATATAGTGAATGACTATTGGACTGAATGACAATGCTTTAAACTCTAAATGGATTAAAAACTATTTAAACTACAAACAGTGTTTGTGTTCAGTGTGTGTATACTCTGGGCCCTTCCTGGTTTGACTACTGCTGCAATACTCTGCTAGGGGTTAATCCCCAAACACTAACATTGGTTATGGGCCCAGCAGCATAGTCTTACTAACCAGGATATAGCAGAGAGAGTTGGTGTGAGTTGCACATTACTGTAAAAACAAACTGTTTTAATTAGTTTAAAATAGTCACAATATCTGAAGAGTAATGGCACAAGTAAATTTGTCACAACTGTCCATGATATCCAGGCTGGATGGAACAAACTATGTTTCATGGTCAATGAAATGTAGTTTACTTCTACGTAAAGAAGGTTTGTGGGACATTATAGCAAACTCACCAGATGTGAGTAGCTGGGATCCTGCTGCTGCTGCTGATAACGAAAAGTTACAAGACTTTAAACTGAAGAATGAGCAGGCTTTATGCATCATAGGACTGACTCTCTGTGATCAGCAGCTTGTCCATATTAGTGGAGAAGAAAATGCTGCAAACTGCTGGGAGAACCTCAGGAAGATTTATGTTCGGGACAGTGTGGGAGCGCATATAAATCTTACACGGAAGCTTTTGAGAGCATCTTCAGAGGAATGGAGATATGTTAGTTCATTTAAACTGTATGAAGAGCATTTTTCAAGATTTGCATGAAAAAGAGCTTATATTTAATGAACTGCAACAAGTCTACATAATATTATCTTCATTAGATCAAAGCTATGATGACTATGTGACTTCGTTAGAGGTATTGCCAAAGAAAGCCTCTCATTAACCGAGATTACAGGCAGGCTACTAGAAGAAGCCAGAAGAAGGCGTGAGCGTGACGAGCTGAGAGAAGATAAGAAAGAAGAGAAATTATCTTCAAAGCTTGAAAGAAACCAGATTAGCAAAGTACAGCACCTGGAAGAAGAGAATTTATCTTGACGGCATACACAATTAAAAAGTGTTTTAATTGTGGAGGCAGAGACATTTGGCAAGATTTTGCAAAAAGAAAAAGCCAGAATATAAAAAAGCCAAAGAAAGCATTTGAACTAGCCATGTTTAGCAACTCTGATGTGAAGAATGATCTATGGGTGGTTGACAGTGGCGCATCCCACTGCATCACAAGAGATAAGACAAAATTTATAAAAATGTCTAAAAGCTCTCAACATATATCTCTTGCAAACGGCTGGAATCTTAAAGCGAAAGGTGAAGGTTTTGCACATTGTCCGTGCATAAACCAGGATATAAAAATGTTGTATGTACCGCAACTAAAGTTTAATTTGCTTTCAGTAAGGGTATTAGATAAATTAGGTTATGTAATTACTTTTAAGGATAATAATTGCATAATTGAAAAAGATAACAAAAGGGTAACTGCAGCTTTAAATGGAACATTATATGTCTTAGATAATAGTAAGAAAGGGAGGCTCAAACTGTATTTAATAATATAAAACCTCATAATGAATGTATCCTTTTATTGCATAGGCGTTTGGGGCATGTAAATTTTAAAATGCTAAAACGTACAGTTGAGTTATCTGAAGGAATAAGGTTAAAACCTTGTGATAAATATTTGCGTTGTAATGTTTGCTGTGAAGATAAGAGCAAGGTATTGCCTGCAAATAGGCTAAATGGTTTCAAAACAAAAGAACCTTTAGAAGTGGTATTTGCAGACATCATAGGCCCAAAGAAACCCAGTATGGGGGTGCTAGATATATACTGAGCATTATGGACCATTATTCTAGATATGGGTTTTGCTATTTAATGAAAAGCAAAACTGAAACATATCAACATTTTTCAATTGGCTTAGGTTTGCTGAAAGAAAGTCTAAACGACAACTGATAACCCTGGTGACAGATAACGATGCGAATTTATTAATAACAAATTCCAGAACAGACTTAAGGTAGCTGGAATAGAGCATAAGAAGTCTGCTCCATACAGGCCAGAACATAACGCTTTTATTGAAAGAAGAGGCCAAACACTACAGGCAATGGTTAGAACAATGTTAAATGATTCTGGGTTACCTGATTCTTTGTGGGGAGGCTACAATGTGTGCTAATAACATATTGAACAACGTTGTTAATACAACAACAGGTGAAATACCATTCACCAGGTGGCATGGCAGAAAACCTGACCTAAGTTACCTGCACACATTTGGTGCACCAGCATGGGTGCATATTCCTGCACAACTCAGAAAAAAAAGGGCAACATAGAGCTAAAAGATTTTTCTTCGTTGGTTATCAGGCAAACCATAGGGCATATAGATTTTGGGAGAAAGGCACATCTAAAGTGTTATGTAGTGCTAGTGCCCAATTTCTAGAACATGAAGGATGGGAGAAATTAGAACAGGATGCCAATAAAGATGTAGTTATTGAATCCTATAGAAATCCCATTAGTTATCCCTGTAACTTTAAAAATAAAGTAAAGAGACAAATACAGGATGAAATAGTGCCCATAAAGGAAGAAACAGATTCAATAGCTGAACAGGATGAGGAAGATGAACAGGTAGTAGTTCAACAAAGTCCTCCTGTAAGCCCTGTAATTCCCAGAAGAACTACACATGTATCTAGACCGCCTGATAGGTACCAGGCTAACACAGTGTGCCAGATTAATCAAGTTCCTAATTCTGTTGAAGAAATTAAAAAGTATCCTACTAAGGAAAAAGAAAGTTGGTATGCAGCAATGAATAAGGAACTGAATTCATTAAGAGATATGAAAGTGTATGAAAATGCCAAATTACCTGTAGGTAAGAAATCCATTGGCTGCAAATGGATATTTAAGGTAAAAACAGATAAAGATGGTAATTTAATCCATAAGGCAAGGTTAGTAGCCCAAGGTTTTAGGCAGAATGCCAATGACTACGATGAGGTGTTTGCACCTAGTCTTAAGGCAGCAACCTTGAGGGCAGCTTTAGTGTGGGCAGCTAGTAAAAACTATATAGTTAACCATCTAGATGTGGAAACTGCTTACTTGCACGCCCATTAAGACATACTATTTATATGAAAAAACCTGTTGGTATTAAAAGTGAAAATAAGGATAATAATGATTGTTGGTTGTTAAAGAAAAGCCTCTATGGTCTTAAACAATCAGGCTATGAATGGAACCAGTATATTGTAAAGGAACTAAACAATATAGGATTTAAAGCTAGTTTAGCCGATCCATGTCTGTTTAAGAGGAGACAAATGGGAAAGTATCATTATTATTGTTGTTCACTGATGATATTGCATTGATAACTGAAACTAATGATGAAGCAAATAAAATAATAGCATCATTAGGAAAGAGAATAAAGATCAAGCAATTAGGGAGATAAAGAAGTATCTCGGTTTGAATATAAAGAAAACACGGAAAGGTTTTAAGATATCTCAGGAAGATAAGATAAGCAAATTGCTAAAAGATTATAAGATGGAGCTTTGTAAGCCGGCTAAGACTCCAATGAGTCAGGAGTTTAGCAACACTGATGAACAAAGCCCGGAGTTTGATAAGGTGATTTATCAATCTTTAATTGGTAGTTTGAGTTATATTAGTAATTGGTCTAGACCAGATATTTCGTACTGCGTGAATCAGTTGGCTAGATTCAATTCTGCACCATGTGAAAAACACTGGATTGCAGCTAAGAGGATATTAAGATATCTTAAAAAGACAATGAATTATTCATTGTATTTAGAACCAAAGGGTGATTTAATTCTGTGTGCTTATGCAGATGCTAGCTTTGCATCAGAAAGAGACACTAGAAAGTCGACTTCAGGAACAGCCATAATGCTGGGTAAGACATTAATAGGCTGGAAGTCAATAAGACAACAGCATATAAGTTTGTCTACTATGGAGGCAGAATTCTCCTGTTTATCACTGTTATGTACAGAATTAATAATGTATAAACAAATGTTAATTGATATAGGTATAACTGTAGATTATCCTATAATTATACATGAAGATAATCAGGCAGCAATTCAAATGGCCACAAATATTGCAGTAAAAACAAGGAGCAAGCATACAGATCTAAGACACCTAAACGTGAGACAATCTGTAAGAAGTAAGATGATTCAGCTAGAGTACTGTATGTCGGAGGACAATTTAGCTGATAATTTTACTAAAGCCCAAGGTGCCAGTAAGCACCAGGAGAGTTGTGAAAAATATGGGGTTAGATTGTAAAGGTATTATATATTTATTTCACCCAAAGGGGAGTATGTTAGGTATAACATTGATACCAAATATGGTTTGGGTGAATAAATATATAAAACTTAGATATCATGGTTTAAGTGCTTATCACTTTAAGCACAATGCTGCAGGCAATTAGCCGATTAAGGGTGCGGTTAGAAGTTACAATATAAGGAAGCATTAGAAGCTGGAAATTCTTACTGCGACTGCCTCTGTCTTAACTGCGACTAACTGTGTCTTACTGCGACTAATTGTGAGTGCCTGTGACTGAACTGTTCTTGTTTGCTACTGTTTGCTGATTTACTGCGTAATTCTACTGTTCTACTGTTTGAGCGTCTTGCTGAATATCCAGCGTTTGTTCCTCTGGAGAGAGGCACCGGAGGAGGAGAAGATATCTTTATCGGCTGATAAAGATATTGTAAGGACTCTTAACTTGGAATGTAATAGTGAGTCTTACTGGATGGAAATATAGTGAATGACTATTGGACTGAATGACAATGCTTTAAACTCTAAATGGATTAAAAACTATTTAAACTACAAACAGTGTTTGTGTTCAGTGTGTGTATACTCTGGGCCCTTCCTGGTTTGACTACTGCTGCAATACTCTGCTAGGGGTTAATCCCCAAACACTAACAGTAGCTGTTTTTATTTACTTTTGCATGGTGTGTGATTGATCAGGCTTCTTTCTGTTTTGGTTTAACTGTAGGGCGTTGTTTTGCTTGGTAAGTGTTTGTTTCTGTAGATCCCATGGTCAACTTCCTTTTTGTGTTTGTGGAACAAAATTTGTCAGTTTGGATTCAGATCTGTCCCCCACTTCACAGCCACTGCCTTTTATTTTTTATTGTTTTATTAAATTTGTTTGCTGCCCATCTCCCCTCAAGATTATCTTTCCTGTATCACTGGGACTTGGAATGAAGGGTTTGACTAAAATCCTTTTTAGTTTAAAGTTGGATCTCAATATGAAGATGATCTTTTCAGTTGTGGAAGACTTCCAAAGTACCTTGCTTATGTCTGGCATATTTTGGGCTTGGCTCCAGGTCAATAACTAATTTCTTTTAGTTTTGATTTTAAGTTGTACTGGATGAGTGTCTTTTTTATTTGTTTAGGATTTAGATTTATGTTCATATTCTATTTTTAAATTGTTTTTAATGTTTAAGTATTTTTTAATTTATCCAGATAACTGGTTATTAATTAGAACTCGGATGGTGTAGAGGTGTATCTTGTTTTATTCTGAAAATGGAAGGTTTGTGGCAACCCTGCATCGAGCAAGACTATCCATGTCAATTCCCCCTCCCCCCAAAAATGTGCCTGTAACTTGCTTTATTGCAATACTTGGCTTTATTGCCAATTTGGAACCAAATTGTAATATCTCCCAGGCCTATACCAACAATTTCACAACAGGCTCAAGCACTGGGGGTGTTTTGTTTTGTTTTTACATTTTTAATAAATAAAGAAATAAGAGAAAAGGGAAAAACAAGGTTACAATGCAAACACATACATTCTCAAAGGAAAGAAATGCATAAAAATGCCTTGAGAAAAACAAAAAAAAGAAGAAAGTATAATGTAAATTTTTGGAGATGAAAATAAGATTTAACAGTGAAATGCTGCCCTCTGTTGTTTATTTTGTTAATAAAGTACATTAGATGTTTTATGTAGTTTTGTAGAAGTACACATTAAAATGTAAAATATTAAAATATAGACTGGGTTAGTCTGTGGTATATGACTTGACTTCTGGTTCCTCTTGTTGTTGCTTGATTCCTAATAGGCAGAAGCTGTCTACCTCTTGAATATGATCAATTCTAAGGTGGTGTTCCTTGATTTTCATTCCTAGAATTTGTAGATCATGTGCATTTTCAGCTGCCAGAGCAGTGTCAGCAGCATAAAGGTAAAGGTTCCCCTCGCACATATGTGCTAGTTGTTTCCAACTCTAGGGGGTGGTGCTCATCTCCGTTACAAAGCCGAAGAGCCAGCACTGTCCAAAGACGTCTCTGTGGTCATGTGGCCGGCATGACTAAATGAAGGCGCACGGAACACTATTATCTTCCCACCAAAGTGGTTCCTATTTTTCTACTTTCATTTTTACATGCTTTCGAACTGCTAGGTTGCAGAAGCTGGGACAAGTAACGGGAACTCACTCCGTTACACGGCACTAGGGATTTGACCTGCCGACCTTTCTGATTGATAAGAGTCGTCTTGACAGCAGCATACTACAGGTTTATTCCTCTAGTTGTGAAATCATGTCTGAACGATTTAATATCTATCCATTGATGTTTTGCATACATATTCAAAGTTGGACTACCTTTTTACTTCAGAGATCTTTTGGAAAACTTTCCTCATTCCCCACCCCCACCCCATTCTTTTTCATCTTTGATAACTGTTGAGATATCATGGCAGTACTGTTTCTTGCTTGTTCTAACAAGTCTGAAATTCTTTTTTTTAAGTTCCTTCTTGTGATCTTTGAGTGTTTTTGGCTTTGGTTTCCCGTCATGTCAATTTCCACTATTTGTTCTTATGTCCAGTTTAGTTTTTCTATTGCTACGCCTTTGGCAGCCTCTTTTCATATTAATCTTAAGAAATTCCTAAGTTCATTCCACAGTTCCTCTGATTCCCTATCAAGGAGGTTCAGGACTTCAAAACAATTTTTGATGTTCTCCTTGAAAATGGTGGGGATATATGATCAAAGTCATACCATGGAAACTGGCTTTCTCCCACTTTAGCTTGACTTGGAATTTGAACACGGGCAGTTTGTGAACACATCCCACATTCAGCCTTTGGCCACACCTTTGCTGTTATAACAGAGTTATTCCACCTCCTTTTATCAATACTAATTTCTGTGGACTCGTTTGGGTGATGTACGTTTATAGAGTTGTTGGTTTAGTAGTTGTTTGAAGAGTCTGTTAGCCATGAAATATATCATTGGAGTGGCAGAAATTGACATCATTCTTCTGGTTTGTTTGTTTCCTTGGCCAAATAGACCAACTCAGGGATTAGGATTTATTATATGAAGCATGTGATCTCTTGCTCGAGCAACATCGCTAGGTACTATTTGGTTTTCTTTCTTTTTCTTTCTTTTCTTTTTCTGTTACAAGTCTTCCTGGGCTTCTTTTTAGTGTGCCAGCCCTCTTGGCTTTTACTTAATGCTACCACCATGAGTTTTCAGTGGCTGTATTCATAATTAGAAACTTTTGTCAAGGACCATCAAGCTTCCTTTTTCTTTATTTTCCTACTTGCATTTTATTTAGGTGAGCAATTATTTAAACGTGTATCTGCCGAAATGATTATAATAGTTGGTTGTCTCTTTATTAATGTAGTTCCAATTCAGTTATGTTTAATTATGTTTAATTATAATTCTGTTTTCCCTATTAGTTTTATTATTCGAAGCCTTGAGTTTTTCTAAAGAGGCAGGATATAAAAGCAATAAATAAACTGGTAATCTCCACTTAAGTTTGCATCCAGCTCATCCCCAGTCATTTCCATTTATTCGGATCAGACTGAGCACACACTTAATTCAGAAATTTAACACTTAGTTCAAAAATTTAGCTTGCTGTTTATTAGGTATCAGCAGTTTATCAACAGTTAACTGGCAAACGGGGCAAAAAATGGTTAAAGCAGAGAAAGAGACAGGAAGATGAACAACAGACAAAATAAAAAGGGAAGAGCGCATAATATCAATAATTTGCATTTCATATATATTAATATATCTATATTGAAAGGAACCACACTTTAAAAGGCATTGGGAGAATGCTGTGGTTAATTAGCATGAACAGTCCAAAAGGAAGTGGCCTTTGACTGTGTCAGTTTTAATCCTTTTATATACAGAAGAGTTGCTGAAAAGAGATGAGAAGTAGGACATCAGATAATCCCTTTTCCATTCTGCACCATGAAGTAACAATTTGGCGGATGGGAATGATGTGTCCAACACAAAATAGGAAAATCAGTGTATAAAAGGAAAACAGACTAAGCATAGCTTCACATTTTTCAGCCATGATGATTGAACCAGATTAAAATATGAAATGTATTTCAGTATTTAGATCCTGTTTTCATTAATGTTGTAATCTGTTATTTCTAAATAGAAAGCAGCTCACTAAAAAGTATTTTCAATTTCAAACTATGCTTGCATATTTAAATTCTTACATATATATAATTTCCTGATTATTCTTTGAACATACACACCATATGAAGCAGAGAAAGGAAGTTGAGGTTTCTTAAGCTAATTTCCCTTTATATAGATATCCATGCACAATTTGAGTAAAGTTTGGATCTGCCTTGGCTATTAAGCCTTTAATAGTTATTAGATTAACTAATCTAGTTCTTTGTATCTTGAAAACATCTGTAAAAGCTGAGCTGGAATGAGAGCTTTCTTTTTCCACAAGACATTTGAAATGTAGAGTGTTTACTAATGTAAACATACATAATTTCAATATCAACAATTTCTAATGTCTCCAAATCACTTTTACATGTAGTATGTTCACCTAGCGCCTGTTTTCATTACTGATATATCACCATGGCCAGAGCTGCATTCAAGTGGAAATGCTTAACATGTTTCATTACATTGTATTTAAAAAATAGAGCCTATTTTTATTGAAAGATCTTTGAAGATAATTTGCAAAACCTGCAGGGCAGGGAATTAGAAATGAAGCAGCAAAAAAACTTTTAAAAGGGATTTGGTTCAGGTAAGAAAATAAATGTTGATCTTCAGTAAAAACAAGATGCCAGGCACTTTTGTTTTCACTAAAAAGCCTGGGGACCAGTGGCTTAATAATAAAAAAAAATGACCAACTGTTAAAAGCTCTTTTGAATTGTTAATTCTGTTTTCATTTCTCCTAAAGGTTAATTTATAGGAAGTTATTCAAATCAAGTTATTGTTTTACTTCTTGGCATGGGAAGGTAATGCTTTCAAATAGTGACTGAATAATTTTAATGCTTTCTGAAAGTCTAGATACATACAATATTTCAAAGATACCATACAGGGATAGAGAGACAGTTTGGTGCATGTAGTGATTAAGACACTGGGAATCTTGAATATAGTCCTGCCTTAGGTCCAAAGTCAGCTGCAAGACTGAGACATACACTCTCAGCTCTAGAAAGGATATAAATGCAAACCACTTCCAAAATCTTGCCAAGCAAACTGCAGGAACTTGTCCAAACGTTTGCCAGGAGTCAAGACTGATTTGAAGGTACACCCCTCCCCTCCCCAGTTTGTACAAGAATGGCTGGACTTGGAAGCCAGATGGGCAAAATGCCATATATTATAATTTTATTATGGTTTGTTCATGTTGAGGAAATATATGAAGCAAAACAATTCAGTTATAATTTAATTGTTAGAATGCTTTCAGCGTGTGTGTGTGTGTGTATCAAAATAAACTGAATTTCTTATAATTGATATATTTAAAATGTTCCTGCTTAATCTGAATGATATTGCAAATTAGACTATGGTGATTTCACAATAAACAATATTTTAATCATGCAAGTTGAAATATATAATTACAGAAATATTTTGAAAATGTTTCAGATATATACTTGTCCGAAAATTCCACATGGTATCCAGCATGACTGATTTTAGAGGAATGTGTTTTTTTGACAATAGTCCAGAAAATGCTGCATAGGTTTGTTCATTCAAATGTTAAGGCCTGTAGAGGTTTAATTTTCTAAATTAAAATAAAATAGAGTCATTTATAGCATTTTAGTTGTTACTGAGTTTGGCCCATGGTTAGGGATTATGGGATTTGTGCCCCTGCAACCCTAAACTTGGAATATAACTGGAATTGTACACAAAAAATTCATACCATTTCAGGATACTAATAATCTGTTCAATAAGTAGGCATTCAAAAATTGTATACCAAATCACAATTTGATCACTTACAGACAATTACACAATGAGTTAAAAATAAGCCATGCCACTGGCTTGCTTCTGACACTGCACAACTTCACAATTTCATTATACACACAAAATAGAGCCCATTCCTATACACTAGGACAGTGCATTCTTTGAAAATGATTTGGAAAAAGTGCGGTACTTCAGCCCTTGCAAAGCACACCATCTTTTTTCCATATAAGCCTGAAAAGAAGCATTTTAATTCCTTTAAAAATTATATCAGGAGTTGACTTTACTTGCACAAGTTCTGAAGCTCTTATTTTGAATCATTTTTGAAGAGTGCATAAGCATAACACGTAGCTTGCATTAAAATTCATGGAAGTTATCATTAAACTATATTCTTAAAATTTGGAATAAGAGTAATATGTCAAAACTTGAGAAATAAGATAGTTTATCCATATATCCAATATATACTCTTCAAAATCTTTTTTATTTGTACTTCCCATATACATATATATATATTACATCTTTCTAAATATCCATATTTATGTTATGGATTCCATTACTGACACACTGCTTTTTCTCCTAAAACATATAATCAGTTAAGAAGCTGATTCTTCTCAAAATCTTTTTTAAACAAAGACAATTTTATACTACAAAACTCTTTCTAGCTTAGTTCCGAGTACTATGTGTCTTAAAAACATAAACTGAACTTCATTTCTGTAGAAAATATGAGACTTTGCTAAGGAAATTATGAGGTAATAAACATTCAAGAAAAAAATGATAAGCAAACAAAACAAATCTGGATTGAAATTTTCTTAAGATTAATGTCTATTGCTGTTTTTTTCTATTATAAATACAAAATGTATCACTTCAAAAACGAAGTGAGACTTAAATCAATTTATACATGAAATTTAGTACATTTGATTGGAAATGTACATCCAGAAAATTTATAGGTTAACAAAATAAGGTATGATTACACTTCTCTAATGTTATGTAATGAATTAATTAACTGTTATGCCACTTCTAAATTTTTATCATCTTTGTATATATTTTTTACAGTTGGTGAAACAAAAGCGGCAAATTTAATTCTGGAAGAGGAATCTCCTGAAAATATCAAGACCAGCCCACCAGAATTAAATGACAAGTCAAATGAAGATGAGACCCAGAAAGACCCAGAAGATGCTAATAAACAGCTGGAATCAGAAGAAAAAGAAGATCAGCCTAGTGTATCTCCATCAAATGATGTTGGATTTAAAAAGGTTTTTAAATTAGTTGGATTCAAATTTACAGTTAAAAAGGATAAAACAGAGAAAGCTGAACCTGTTGAGCTATTAGATGTAAAGCCAGAGGTCGCAGAAGGGTCTCGTGATGTAGCTGAAGACTATAAACAATTCAAGACAGAGACAGTGGCAGAAGCCACACAAAGTGAAATCACTGCCTCTGTAGGCAAGACTGAGGAAGAAACTCAAGTTGAGGAGATGGAACGAGAAACCTCATCTGAGAAAGTAACAGAAAGCCCTGTTGAAGCAGAAAGCAAAGAGGCAGAAATTAAAAACAATGGGATTAAATCTCCAGAGTCTCCGGTAAGCCCATCAACTGCTGAAACTGCATCACCTCTAAGAAAGTTTTTTACTCAGAGTTGGGCTGGGTTTAGAAAAAGGACAAGCTTCAGAAAATCTAAAGAAGAAGTGCAATCTGAGAAAGAAAAACAAGAACAGGAAATGGAGAAAGAAGTGACAGAAGTAATAATTGCTGAAGAAGAATTAGAAAAAGAAAAACAGACACCAGAAAAAGATGAGTCAGAAGTTTCTTTCCAAACCAGTGATGAAAAAATGGAAAGTGAGAAAGAGAGAAAAGAAGAAACAAAAATGGTCAAAGTTCCAGCAGAAACTGATCTGAAAGAAACTGCCACTCCCAGGGAGCAACCATCACCAGAAGAACTGGCTGAAAATATAAATAAAGACATTTCTTTTGAAGCCAGTGATGAAAAAATGGAAGGTGAGAAAGAAAGGGAAGAAGAAATAAAAATGGTCAAAGTTTCAACAGAAACTGATCTGAAAGAAACTGGCACTCCCAGTGAGCAGCCATCAGCAGAAGAACTGGCTGAAAATATAAATAAAGACATTTCTTTTGAAGCCAGTGATGAAAAAATGGAAGGCGAGAAAGAGAGGAAAGTCTTATCAGAAACTGATCTGAAAGAAACTGGCACTCCCAGGGAGCAACCACCAGCAGAAGAACTGGCTGAAAATATAAAAGAAATGGATATAATCTTGGAAGGGGAGACTGACTTGGAGTCCAAGGAAAAATTGGAACGAGTACAAAAAAGTCTAATGGGCATAGAGCAAAGTATTGTTGCATTGCATGAATCAAAAACAGAACTTTTAAATAAAGTATTTGAAGACGAAATAAACCAATTGGATTCACTGTCTCCAGTAGCAATAGAAAAGCCTGAGGAACCTTTTGAAATAATAGAAGAAAAATCAGAACCAAGGGCTCCTCTGGCCACAGAGGTTTTTGATGAAAAACCTAGAGAGATCAATATTGGTGTTAGAGCTGTTGTGACAGAAGAAAAAATCCAAATAACTAAAAAAGAACAAGTAGTTCTTGAACAATTAGTGGAAACAAATGATGACTTTCAGAAAGAACAGCCCACCGTTGAACAGTTAAAAGTCACAGAAACAGTTCTTGAAATAGCGAAGGAACACTTCATCCAAACCGACCCAAGCAGTCTTGATGCTGCAGCAGGCAAACTCCCAGAAGGCATAATAACAAGTGAGGCAGAATTGTTGTCATCTCAAGAAAAAGCCAAGATGCAAGGCAGCCCTTTAAAGAAACTTTTTACGGGTCCTGGCTTAAAGAAAATGTCAAGAAAGAAACGCAAAGGAAAGAAAGAAGCTAAACCAGAGGAAGCAGCAGAAGAAGCACAGCAGTTGTCTGATACTGCAGAAAGTCCAGATGACCCAAGGGGAGAGAGTTCTGCTTCTTCTCCTGAAGAAATAACAGAATCCATAGAAAAGGCCCCTGATGCTGCACAGATTCCTGAAGCTGAAGAAGGGTTTCCTTTAGATGCAGAGAAGAAAAGAGAAAGTGTTACACCTTGGGCATCTTTTAAAAAAATGGTGACTCCAAAGAAACGGGTTAGGAGACTTTCTGAAGGTGACAGAGAAGAAGAACTTGATAAGACAACCGAAAGTGGACCTAATGATGAACAGGAAGATACTAAAGAAAATGGTGAGGAACAAAAAATAGAAAAAAGTGCAGATGAGCCCAAGAAAAAAGTTGATACTTCTGTATCATGGGAAGCTTTAATCTGTGTAGGCTCATCAAAGAGAAGAAGCAGAAAATCTTCATCTTCTGATGAAGAAACTGGACAAAGATTTGCTCAAGATGAACAAAAATTAGACGAGAGTGCACCAAATAAAGAAGCAGTACATGATACCATCTTTACTAACTCACATGAAAGTGATCAAGGACAAGGAAGTTCTTCACCAGAACAAGCAGGAAGCCCATCTGAAACAGAGGGAATTTCAACATGGGAATCTTTTAAAAGACTAGTAACTCCAAGAAGAAAATCGAAAACAAGGATGGAAGAGAAAAATGATGAACCCATCACAGTTCCAAGTTTAGAACATGCTGCTACCTTAGATGGGGATACCGGAAAAGAAGAATCCTGGGTTTCATTTAAAAAATTAATGCCTGGTCGTAGGAAGAAAAAGTCTGATGGAATACCAGAGCATGCTCCTGTTCTAGAAGCTGGAGAAGAAATGACAGGAACGAATGAGGAGGACTTTGATGTTCCAGCTGTGGTTCCTTTATCAGAGTATGATGCTGCTGAGCAAGAGAAATTTGAAGCTCAAAAATCAGAGCAAGATGATATGGATAAGGAAATTCCAAGTCAAAATATAGAAAAGTCAGAAAGTACATCAGTAACTCAGCAGGTCATTGAAGGATTAGTTCATGCAGTTGCTGTCTCAGTGCTAGAAGGTGAGAGAGCAATTATAAGTATTGAAGAAAGATCACCATCTTGGATACCAGCTGCTGTGACTGTGTCCACTGAACATGTGAATGATGATGAGGAACAGTCTGAGCAGCTTTCTGGAACTGGAATTGTTGAAGAAACAGTAGTGGTTACTAAACTTGGGCCACAAATGAGAAAGGATATTAGTGGTGATAGTATAATCGGGGACCTGGAGTTAACCTCAGAAGCAGTTACAGCTAGGGAAGAAGCTTCAGTCATTGAAGAGACAACTGAAATATCTTGTGCTAAAGAAACAACTGAAATGTCTTGTGCTGAAGAGACAACTGAAATGATTTCGGCAGTTTCAAGGCTAACTGAGTCTCCTGATACTACAGAAATAGCTACACCAGTGCAAGAGATCGAGGAAAATGAGCAAGACCTGGAAGAATTAAATAAACAAACACAGGAAATGTTGCAAAGTGTTGCTGAAAGAATTAAATTGCCTGATGAAAAGGGGATTAGTGTGAGTCTGACAGAAGTAACCGTTCAGCCATTGTCAGCTAAAGAAGAAACTGAGCAAAAGCTGATGACTTCAGAAGGAATCCCCTCTACTGAATTTCCAAAAGATGTTCAACATGAAACAATTGAGTCTCGGGTTTGCGAAATTGTGCAGATAATAATCCAAAATGCACTTGCCCAATTTCCGCAAAGGTCCATGGTTCTTTCAAAGCAGAACAGTGAAACTGCAATTCTGTATCCTGATTCTGATAAACAGGCATTTTCTGAGAAAATAAATTCAGTGCTAGAAGAATTAGCAGGAAGATGTACCAGAGAAGGCGCACCTGGATCCCCTCCAGAAATGGAGCTGCCAATATCTTCTGCTGAAGAAGAAACTGAGGAAAAGGTGATGATGGCTTCGGAAAGAATCCCCTCTACTGAATTTCCAAAAGAGCTTCAGCCTGAAACAATGTCCCAGGCTTACAAAATTGTGCAGATAATAATCCAGAAGGCAGTTGCTCAGTTAAAGCAGAGGAGTGAAATTGCAGTTCTGTGTCCTGATCTGGACACAATGGCATTTTCAGAGAAAATAGATACAATGCTAGAAGAATCAGCAGGAATAGGCACCAGAGATGCACTCCAAATGGGTGCATCTGGATCTTCTCCAGAAATGGAGCTGCCAAAATCTTCATCTGAGGTAATTGCTTCAGAAGGAATTCCCTCTACTGACTTTCCAAGAAATGTTCAGCCTGAAACAATAGAGTTTCAGGCTTACAAAATTGCACAAATAATAATTGAGAATGCAGTCGCTCAGTTTCAACAAGAATCCATGGCTCTTTTAAAGAGTGAAACTGCAGTTTTGTATCTTGATCATGATAAGGTGGCATTTTCTGAGAAAACAGATTCAATACTAGAAGAATCAGTAGGAAGATACACCAGAGAAGGTGTACTCCAGATGGGTACATCTGGATCCCCTTCAGAAATGGAACTGCCACCATCTTCATTGGAAGAAGAAACTGAGGAAAGAATCTCCTCTACTGACTTTCCAAGAGATGTTCAGCCTGAAACAATAGAGTTTCAGGCTTTCAAAATTGCACAGATAATAATCCAGAATGCAGTTGCTCAATTTCAACAAGAGTCCATGGTTCTTTCAAAGCAGAAGAGTGAAACTGCAGTTCTGTATCCTGATCCTGATGAAGTGGCATTTTCAGAGAAAATAGACTCAATGCTAGAAGAATCACCAGGGAAATGGACCAGAGAAGGTATAATCCAGACACGATCCCCTCCAGAAATGGAGTTGCCAACATCTTCACCTGTTGAAGAAACTGAGCAAAAAGTGATAACTTCAGAAGGAATCTCCTCTACTGAATTTCCAAAAGATGTTCAGCCTGAAATAATTGAATCTCAGAGTTTAAAAAGTGCACAGGAAGCTAGTACAGTTGTTCAATTTCAACAAGAGCCAATGGCTCTTTCAAAGGAGAAGAGTGAAACTGTGGTTCTGTATCCTGATGGAGTGGCATTTTCAGAAAAAATAGATTCAGTGCTAGAAGAATCACCAGAGAAATGCACCAGAGATACTGTTCTCCAGATGAGTACATCTGGATCGCCTCCAGAAATTGAGCTGCCAAAATCTTCATCAGAAGTAGAAACTGAGGAAAAGGTGGTGATGACTTCAGAAGGAATACCCTGTACTGAATTTTCAGAAGAATCAGCAGAAAAATGCACCAGAGAAGTTGCATTCCAGATGGGTACATCTGGATCCTCTCCAGAAATGGATCTGCCAACATCTTCAGCTCAGGAAGAAGCTGAGCAAAAGGTGATGACTTCAGAAGGAGTCTCAACATCTACTGACTTTCCAAAAGTTGTTCTGCCTGAAACCACAGAGTCTCAGGCTTACAAAATTGTGCAGATAATAATCCAATATGCAGTTGCCCAATTTCAACATGACTCCATGGCTCTTTCAAAACAGAAAAGAGAAACTGCCATTCTGTATCCTGATCCTGATAAAGTGGCATTTTCAGAGAAAATGGGTTCAGTGCTAGAAGAATCAGCAGGAAGACGCACCAGGGAAAACGTACTCCAGATAGGTTCATCTAGTTTAGATACAAAAATGGAGTTGCCAATATCTTCAGCTGATAAAGAAACTGAGGAAAATGTGATGATTTCAGAAGGAATCCCCTCTACTGAATTTCCAGAAGAGGTTCAACCTGAAACCACAGAGTCTCAGGCTTATAAAATTGCACAGAAAATAATCCAGAATGCAGTTGCTCAAGTTCAACAAGAGTCCATGGCTCTTTCAAAGCAGAAGAGTGAAACTGCAGTTCTATATCCTGATCATGATGCAGGGACGTTTTCAGAGAAAATAGATTCAGCGCTAGAAGAATCATCAAGGAAATGCACCAGGGAAGATGCACTCCAGACAAATGCACCTGGATCCCCTCCAGAAATGGAACTGCCAATATCTTCAGCTGATGAAGAAACTGAGGAAAAAGTGATGATGGCTTCAGAAAGAATCCCCTCTACTGAATTTCCAAAAAGTGTTCAGTCTGAAGCAATAGAATCCCAGGCTTACAAAATTGTGCAGATAATAATCCAGAATGCAGTTGCTCAATTTCAACAAGAGTCCATGGCTATCTCAAAGCAGAAGAGTGTAGTTATATACCCTGATCCTGATCCAGTGGCATTTTCAGAACAAATAGAGTCAATGCTAAAAGAAGCATCAGGAAGATGCACCAGAGAAAGTGTGCTCCAAACAAGTACCTCTGGATCCCCTTCAGAAATGGAGGTGCTAACATCTTCAGCTGATAAAGAAACTGAGGAAGAGGTGATGACTTCAAAAAGAATTCCCTTCACTGAATTTCAGAAAGATGTTCTGCCTGAAACAATAGAATCTCGGGCTTATAAACTTGTGCAGATAATAATCCAGAATGCAGTTGCTCAGTTTAAACAAGAGTCCAGGACTCTTTCAAAGCAGAAAAGTGAAGCTGCACTTCTGTATCCTGATGCAGATAAAACGGCATTTCCAGAGAAAATAGATTTAGTGCTAGAAGAATCAGCAGGGAAATGTACCAGGGAAAGTCCACTCCAGACAGACGCATCTGGATCCGCTCTAGAAAAGGAGCTGCCAAAATTTTCATCAGAAGAAACTGAGGAAAAGGTGATGCCTTCAGAAAGCATCCCCTCTACTGAATTTCCAGCAGAAACAGAAGGAAGATGCACAACAGAAGGTGCACTCCAGATAGGTGCATCTGGATCCCCTCCAGAAATGGAGCTGCCAAAATCTTTATCTGAAGAAGAAACTGAGGAAAAGCCGATGATTTCAGAATGCATCTCCTCTACTGAATTTTCAGAAGAATCAGCAGGAAGATGTACCAGAGAAGATGCATTCCAGACATGTGCATCTGGATCTCCTCCAGAAATGGAGCTGCCAAAATATTCCTCCGAAGAAGAAACTGAGGGAAAGGTGGTGATGACTTCAGAAGGAATACCCTGTACTGAATTTTCAGAAGAATCAGCAGAAAAATGCACCAGAGAAGTTGCATTCCAGATGAGTACATCTGGATCCCCTCCAGAAATGGAGATGCCAAAATCTTCATCAGAAGTAGAAACTGAGGAAAAGGTGGTGATGACTTCAGAAGGAATACCCTGTACTGAATTTTCAGAAGAATCAGCAGAAAAATGCACCAGAGAAGTTGCATTCCAGATGAGTACATCTGGATCCCCTCCAGAAATGGAGATGCCAAAATCTTCATCAGAAGTAGAAACTGAGGAAAAAGTGGTGATGACTTCAGAAGGAATACCCTGTACTGAATTTTCAGAAGAATCAGCAGAAAAATGCACCAGAGAAGTTGCAGTCCAGATGAGTACATCTGGATCCCCTCCAGAAATGGAGATGCCAAAATCTTCATCAGAAGTAGAAACTGAGGAAAAGGTGATGATGACTTCAGAAGAAATACCCTCTTGTGAATTTGCAGAAGAATTAGCAGAAAGATGCACCAGAGAACATTCACAAACGAGTACATCTCAATCACCTCCAGAAATGGAGCTTCTAACATCTTCATCTCAGGAAGAAGCTGAGCAAAAGGTGATGACTTCAGAACAAGTCCTGACCTCTACTGAATTTCCAAAATATGTTCAGACTGAAACAATAGAGTCTCAGAGTTACAAAATTGTGCAGAAAATTAGTGCAGTTGCTCAATTTCAACAATCAGAAGAGGCTATTTCTCCTTTAAAGCAGAAGAGTGAACTGTGTCTAATGGATTTAAATGAATGTGGAATTCAGGAAGTTTTACAAGTTGATCACCAAGTGTCTCTGGCAGAAGAGAAAAATCATGAAATTCAGCCAGCAACTGTAAATGCAGAGACAGAAGACGCCATTGAAGTAGCAAAAGAAATGCCTTCATATTCTATAGTTTCTGAAGATAGAGAAAACTGGAATTCCAGAAAGACAGACACTGATCTTGAAACTGTGAAAGAGATTTTAAATGAAACAGAAAGTAAGACATACAATTCAAAGCCTCAATTAAAAGCGGATGTAGTTGTTTCAACAGAGACTCAAAACATCATGCTAGGAAATATTGTCTCAGCAGATCATCCAGTAGGATCTCTTGAAACAGAACAATCAACAATAAAAGATTTAGAAGTTGGGCTTATAGATGAAAACCAAGAAAAGTTAATAGAACATCAGACTCAGAGGAAGAGAAAAGAAGATTACAGTCAATCAACAGAATTTCCTGAGATGCCTAAAGAGGAAGACCCCATATCTGATGACAGTCCTCAACTTCAGACAAAACTCAGAAAATTCTGAGGTTTTATGTAAGTATTTAACTAAAATAATTCATCTGTAGTAGCTTAAATAAATAATTAGATCTTTTCAGATTTTATCAACAAGATAAAATATATGCAATATATTTATATACTTCTGGTTCTGAAAACAATACATAATAGCTAAATAATTTATGCTAAAAATATTTATTTGAAATGGGGAAGAAATAAATGCCTAAGGTGGTATTTTGGATTTCTGCTTGAAGGACTTGTTCTAATTTCAGTAAATAAGATTTGCCACAGAGTTAGTTGAGGAGGGGGGACTTCAGCATAGTTTTCCCTAACTTGTTCCCCAAATGTGTTGCATGGCCATTGTTTCACCTTCCCCACTGCTTCCAAGGCCTTCCAGACTAAGAAATTGTGTTAGATGTTTTTCACTTGTTGTAGTTATCTGATTTCCACAACTCTGCTTTATTTTTCTAGTGTGTTTTCTTTACAGCAGCCATGCAATTTTAATACCATCTGCACCTGCAATTGTGACTTTTTCCCCATCAAATAATATCGTATTTATCTCCAGGTGCCTCCATTGCATTTTCTTTAGTTCCCTGCCTTATTTCCATTCATCCATTGGTGTCACCTAACATTCATAATTTTGTACTATATTTACACAAATTCAATCCTTTTTCTTTCATTATAATACAATTATTGCCAATCTGTGAACTACTTTTGTACATTCAACGATCTTGGTGATATATGTTCTTATATCTGTTACATACATTTCATTCCAGGTTGCAATCTAGATATTGACTACCATCACCTATCAAAGCTTTGGCCATTGGAGATTTTCACATTACAGTTTTCTTAGATGTTAGTAAGTTACAGAATGTGTGGACTAGGTTATCAGCCTTACTGGCAAGAGTGCCAGTTACAGCATTCTCTTCAAACGTAACATATATGTAACAAGAATGCTTGAAGCAGAAACATGGAAGTGGATTATATGAATTGCTCCCATCTAACAGTAGAAGAGGAGCAGGAGGAAAAGAATGATTGAGAAACAGATGCGCCTTTTATTTACAAACAATAGCTTGTTTCTTTATTGTAGAATGTGCTGTGAGAGTTTTAAAAATATATATTCATCTTTTAGAATTGTAAGCTTTTAGGCTCCTTTGTTGTTATTGTTACTCAGGGTAATTAGCCACTTCAGTCCCAATGAACTCTAAAAGTTTTACACTCCAAGTACGTATTAAAGATTAGAATAATCGATAACACATTGTTTATAATCATTTACCTTGTTGCATTGAGTAAATGCTATGTTGATTCAATCACAAACATTTTCTCATAATATAAAACTTTCAAGTCTCCAAACGTCTTTCCTCTCCAAGCCATATAAGGTTTTAATGTTGACAACCAACACTCTTAGCTGCATCCAGAAGACCACAGGCAAACAGTGTAGCTCTCTGAGTAGTGGTGTTACCTGGGCAAAATGGGGAATAACTAGTTTCATATAGTCATACATGAGTTGTCTGTCTTTGGCCAAGACGTCCATCTCCAATTTATGTGCATCTGGTAGCTTTGAACAGTACTGCTAGACAGTAATTGGCAAAAGTAAAATTATTCATGTCCTTATCTTTAATATATTGTGATTTGCTATTGATGTAAATTATTAGTTAAGATGCTCTGATTGTAAGGCATTCTTGATTTTTTTTTTTTGTTATTGTTCCAACAGTTCTGTTGAAGACTGCTTCTTACATTTGGAGGGACCAGTACCCAAAGAAGGTAGCAGAAAAGGATGGATTCTGCTTAAACTGGCTGAAGACCAATGATTTAGCTGTGAGAACATGTCCGTGCTTTCAGATGTTTTTCTGAGGAAGTCATCTGACAATCCTGAGCTACCATCAGGAGCTTGAGCCACCTCCTTTAGTTTTGATTGTGAATACTTTCACAATATTCTTTTATCTTTATTTTTGTTGTTGATAAGGAGATTGTGGTGGGATGTTGAATGGGGGCAAGAAGTATTTCTGTTGAAATGATGTCAGTCTCTTAATCTGGAAAGGAAGTTGGCATCTTTTGAGATTCCCTTTCTACCAATGTTTCTCAAACTGGATTTTAATTTTTGTTTATTTATGTTTCCTCTTCTTTCTATGTAAAAGACAATTATTTCACTTGTTTGGACCAAGAGGTAGTATGAACGACCTATCACTAACCGTAGATGGCTCCAACCAACTTAACATTGGTTTCCCATTTGCTTGAAGGAATGTGAGAATAAATGTTTTATGATGTATTTGCTATTGATTTCAGGTTATTGCCAAATAATACAACTTCTCTTGATCTGTTAGTAAATTGTAAATCTAATTCATACTTCATGAACAGTGAGGTACACTGTGATTTCTTTAAAATAATTTAAGGATTTGGCTTACATTTATATTTGCATTCATATTCAAAATAAATGCATTATAAGAAGATTTAGGATGCCTGGAATAAATAAACTCAATTTTGTTCAGTTTATAATATGAGGTCATAATAAGTTGCACGCACAAAATGGGCAGGCTTCAAATGCTCAGTAACTTAATAATCATTAAAATATTCTTCTTTCAGAATTTGATCTTCTAGTCACCAAGCTGTATAGCTAGTCAAATTAAATTGTATTTTATAGTCTTCATATCTATCTAAATGAGCTTTTTCCAAGGCCCATCAGGCTCATTGTCCTACCTGTATTATATTTAATTTGAAATGTATCCAGGAACCTATAAATACATACTGTTAAGAGCTGCACAATGTGGAATAAAACAGAAAGATCATTGATATGACTGCACCATCTAGTGGTCACTATACACATTTTATAACTTAGGATAACTTTTGGCTAATAATACTACTTTTATTCAGCTAAAATATTGAACGGCAAGTGTTTCATACAGTTAATTCTACATTATATCTAGAATAGCTTGGCTATAAAAGGCAAATATGACAATAATATGCAATTCTGTACATGCATTATGGACATTGCATTGGGCTGTTTTGTGCAAGTTAATAGTGAAAGATGTTACTCCTTTTGTATAAAAAGAAAAATCCACTTAGACTATGGTGAGAAGGTATCTTTGATTTTTTTAAAAGAAAAGTCATATACTGGATTTGTCGATATCAAGATATAAGCAATTTCTTTTTAAATTATAAATGGCTGTTTATTTTAGCATATGTTTAATTCAATCATTCTGTTTCAGTGATTATCTTCATTGATACAAAACCCAGTAGAATCCAGGTACCCAAAGATCAGTCAGTCATTTTGGTATAAGGAAATATTTTGCACTTTTTTCAGTTTTAAATGCATCAGTGAGGGAAGACACAAGATATAATAAGCCCTGTCTCATCATCAGAAACTATTAAGTGGTGCCAAAGGGAAGAAGAGGCCATACAAGCAATGAGTAGTTTCTTCCTGGCCAGAATAGCAATCATAGCTTGAACCTGCCAAACAATATCCCTCCAGAAATTCAGTTTGATCTCTTTGCTTCCACATTTCTGTTGGAGCAATGGAAAAGTCTGATCTTTTCTACATCACATTGACCTCATCAAAATGTTTAAAAATTGTCAGTCCAAGTATATGCCAACAAAAAGTAGCTTCTTCATTCCAAAATGTGTATACTTTTCTTTTCAATACTAAACAATAAAAATGTGTATATGCTGTTATGTGCTTTTTCTTAGGCATGATAGAAGAGCATAATGAAATAATGTGTTCACTCCAGTTGAGTGGTATTTCATAAAGTTAATTTTATCTTTCAAAATCAATGAATAAGTTAACCTATAGGCTCCTTAGAATATTTTTTCTGAAAGTTGATAGTATAGATTGCACAAATGTATTTACTTCTAGACCTCTGGATTGTTGTCCCATAATTCCTTAGTGTGAGAGAATAGGTAAGAAAACTTAATTTACTTGAAGATGGAAACAAGGAGAGCTTGTAGCTCTCTCAATTAGATAGTCTATTTAGCTGCTTATATTTAAAATGTTCAATAATAAGTGTCCCAAAATTAATTGACATATACAGTACTTTATTATAACATCATTTCCCCTAGCTACAAGTTTTGTTCTGTGTGCAAGACACTAGCTTTCTCACTTTCATTAGATCTTTTATTAAATAATAAAACCTTGTGGCATTTCATAAAGTTAATTTTATCTTTGAAAAGCCAATGAACAAGTTAACCTATAGTTCCTTAGGACATTTCTTTTTTGAAAGTTGATAGTATAAATTGCACAAATGTATTTATTATTAAGAAATATAGCTCTATTTAATTTCAATAAAAAATAAAATATAAAACTACAATCCCTATATACAAGTCACTTACTATTTAGCATTTTTCTTCAGACAAACGTGTGGATTTTTCTTAGGGAGCAAGGGTCCTCTAAGTCAGGGGTCCCCAACCGCCGTCCACGGACCGGCACCGGGCCGCGGAACAAGCCTTACCGGGCCGCTGGTTGCTGGGCGCCGCCATCTTTTTGGTAAAAAAGCAATTTTTCACAAAAGATGGCGGCGCCAGCTGGTGAGCTTTTCCGGGTAGAAAGCCATTTCTACCGAAAAGCTCACCAGAAGCGCTGCGCCGCTATTTGACAAAAATCACTTCCGTGACGCCACCGGAAGTGATTTTTCGTCAAAAATATGGCGGCGCCAGCTGACGCCGAACCGGTCGCTGGCGCCAGCTGACGCCGGAACCGGGCCGCAAGGCCGAAAAGGTTGGGGATCCCTGCTCTAAGTCATCTAAAAGAAGAGGCAGCGGCAATGTGACTCATCTGCTCTTATTCCTGTGTTGTGGTATCTTTTTCAATAGATCTGCTGAAATTCCAGTTTAAGACTGATATATCTATCCTTCCCCCCTATTTCTGGAATTCCCTTTTGCCTGATCAAGTCTCTTTATGTGACCCACTTGATTAGGAAATGTTTATTATGTATAGCCCACTTCAAAATAAGATTTGTTTTGGTGTCACTTTAATTTTATAGCACCAATTTTAACAGCTAATGGGAAACCAATTATTTAAACAAACTATAATCTGTTTATGGAAAGCCATTATTGTGAAAGCTGCAGCAAGTGAAATAATAATACAAAATACAGCAGTGGCATGACCTATGTAATCCTGGACTTTATATCTCCCTTTATAGCTCTAAGATTGTTAATAGTTGTGTAAAGTTAAACATTTAAATAAAATCTGGTAATAACAATGTAAATAGTTACTGAGTACAAGCTGAGGAACAAGTGCTTAATTTGGGAACTTTTTTTACAAAAAGATACTATGGCCTTTCTCTAAGCAATGTCAAGAGCATAAATCATATAACCAGTCATTCTTCTTGCAACTGGTGGTCTCAAAACAAAAAATAAGGCACCCAAAGAATATTTGTTGTGGTGCAGGGAGCATGTCTCCATTCACAGATAGTGCTTTGATACAGCGTGTTGCTTTGGCCTCAAAAATACTTCAGACAAGGCTGCAAATTTTAGCTTGTGCCTCAACTCCAAGCTTTTGCAGTTTCTTCTAATTGATTGTATTGGATTATATTTTGATTTTCTATGTTGTTTTTAAGGTAGATTTTCACGGATTAAATAAAATTCAAATAATTCATTCTTGTGTTGTGATTTCTTGGGTGAGTAATTCCTATGCAATTGTAGTACTGCCATCTGTGCTTAAGCAGAAGGGCTTTGGATGCCCTTAGAACTTTAGTTGGGGAAATAGTTTTTATTTTATATTTTTTTAAAAGGAGGTGCTCATAGAATCACATCATTATTCATGTCAACATACACCAGCAAAGAGGTTTAGAGAACTATTTAAAGCTTCCCAAGACCTCTGCCACCTCTTGAAGTGCCCTGTGTTTTTCTCCTTGCCTCTCAGGGTCCCTGCAGGCCTCAGCCTGCTCCCAAGGCAGCAGAAAATACCAGTGTGCTGTTGTTTGGTAGGCCTTGGCCTGCTTCCCATCCAGCCACTAAAGGAAGCCTAAAACCAGGCAGCAGAAACTGCCGGTATGAGGGGAGCTGTTGCAGTTGGCAGGCCTCGGCCTGCTTCCCATGCAGCCACCTAAGGGACTTGACAGATTTGGCCTATTCCTCAGCCAGCTCCAGGACTAAGCGGCACACAATTTATCTTTGTGTTTTTACAGAGGCACCTGGCCGATACGATGTGAGGCTCAGCCATTTTTACAGAGGCTGCCTCACGGCCACCTTGCGTTATTCTGCAAACAGGTTACTATTCTTGTGAGCCTCTGGTGGGTGAGGGCCACTTTTAAAGAAAACTCCACAAACGAAACCTCTTTTTTTAAAAAAACAGCCTTCTAGAGGCTTGCGAGAATAGTGCCTGCTTACAGAATAGGACAAGGTTGCCATGAGGTGGCTTCTATAAGAAAGTGAGCCTCACATCGCCTTTTATCCCATAGCACTGGCCTGGCTTATAACAGCCCTCTATGCACTAGTAACTACTTCTGCCTGGCTTTAGGATCCCTTGTGTGGCTGAGTTGCCAGATTGGGAATAGGTCAATGGCCTGTGAGGACCCGTTGAGATGAGTGGAGAAGATAGCAGAGGAAGCTTTGCAGTGTCCTTGTCAGTCATAACAGTGAACAACTGCTAAGGCAATGCAGCAGCTGCAATTTTAAACCAGGTTGTTAATCTCTTTAAACCTAAAGAAGGACTGGACCTAACCTCTGAAGAATTACAGAGTTAAGAATTTCTCTTCTTAATAACATTTACAAACGTTTCGCATCTATCTTAGCCGAAAGACTTAAAGTTTTACAGGATTGCATACATAAAGACCAGCATTTTTTTAATGTAAAAGACAACTAAAAGACAATGTAAGAGTAATCTTGAATGTAACTGAACATTTACAACAACCAGCGACAAACAGGTTGCACTATTTTTTCCAAATGCAGAAAAAATGTTTGATAATTTGAACTGGGACTTTAGGTTTAAAATAGGTAAAATATTTGGGGGTGATTCTTACAAATGAAAATTCTAAGTTATATTAAAAACTGTAAAAATATGGAAGGAGATAAAGTCGGATTTAAACAGACACTAACAACTAGAATTGTCATTAATGGAAGAATTTCAGTAATTAAATTTATTGCCTAGTGTTATTTCTATTCCAGACTACACTGATATTGATTAAAAATTCTTCTTTTAAACAGTGACAGAAATATATATCTAAATTCATTTGGCAAAATAAAAAAACAAGAATCAAATACAAGCTCTTACAGGATTCTAAAGAGAGGTGTGGTCTAGGTTTGCCGGATTTTAATTATGTTATGATGCTTGTTTGATATAGTTGAAAGATTGGATAACTTTAAAAAACTCAAGATTGTTAGACATTGAAGGCTCCGATTTGTGATGTGGGTGGCATGCCTATTTGTGGTAGTACAAAGTAAAAGTTAACCCTGATTTTAAAAATCATATTAAGCAATTGATGGGCATGTATGGCAGAAATATAAAAGAAGATTACCTGAAAGAGTGAGTGCCACCTTGGTTATAACCTCATGAAGCACTATATAGAACAGAGAAGTGATTGGGATGTAAATGGATAATATACTAGAACTTATTGGCACTTGAAAAAGAAGAACCCAAGATAAAGACAAGAGAACCATTAGTAAGTGAGGGATTTGGTGACTGGTTTAATTATTATAGAATTTTTGAAAGATTTAAACTTGATAAAATAATTTTGTTTTCACAAGAATTAAATTTGAACTGGATAAAAATTTATGATGATTACTTGGTTGCTAAAGTATACTAAATGTTACTTATGATGAATCTGGAAGATGAATATGCTCTCAGTGTACATTAAAGAAAAGATACATTCGTCAAGAGTAAAGAATCATAAGGTACAATACTTAATAATAGTCATAAGGTACAATAAGCAATCAAATCATACCAGGAAACAGTCCATATAAATCATAAGGATACAAGCGACAAAGTTACAGTCATACAGTTACAAGTGGGAGAGGATGGACGATAAGGAGTGACGAGAAGATTAATAGTAATAGTAGTGCAGACTTTGTAAAAAGTTGGACAGTGTTGAGGAAATCATTTGTTTAGCAGAGTTGAATGGTGTTTGGGGAAAAACTCCTTGTGTCTAGTTGTTCTGGTGTGCAGTGCATCATTTTGAGGGAAGGAATTGAAATAGTTTTGTCCGGCATGTGAGGGGTCTGTAAATATTTTCACAGCCCTCTTTTTGACTCGTGCAGTATACAGGTCCTCAATTGAAGGCAGGGTGGTAGTAATTGTTTTTTCTGCAGTCCTAATTATCCTCTGAAATCTGTGTCTGTCCTGTTGGGTTGCACAATCAAACCAGACAGTTATAGCGGTACCGATGACAGACTCAATAATTCCTCTATAGAACTGTATCAGCAGCTCCTTGGGCAGTTTGAGATGGACTGTAAACATTTACAACGTTTTAATTAATTAATAAATCGGATACATGTTTTGGGAAGTAATTATATATGTCCTTGTCATTATTTGATGTGTAAAGTTTAGAGTATATTTTTGGAAGATAAAGCTGTAGTTCTAAATTGCATCTAGTGATATCAATAGGACCTGATTTACTAATCTACAGTGAATATGTGGATATATGTCGAGTGATTCCCCTAAGGTAAAATTTAATAAATTAATTTTTAAAGACAGAACAATCTCTTAACTTTAAACCAAAGGACAAATTTATACACCATTCTAAATTCTATGGTGTAATTTGTAAGATTCTTTGTTATAAAAATCAACAGAAAGAGAAAAGAAATTAACAAAGAAAGGTCTCAAACTTCACTTATATCAGGATAAATACGTTTTTTCTTAATTTTCCAAATAACATAAAGAATGGGTTCTTTATCTTACTTCAAAGATCAGGTTAACTTACAATTGTTTACACAACCAAGTAAGAATCATGGGATTGTGTGTTCCAATAGTGAATTAATTTAATATTTTTTCTCATGACAGTCCACTTAACAATAAATATTGCTACATATAAAGCAAATTTTATCTTAACTACCTGTAAAATGAAACCACTTTAAATATAAAATATGACTTTGATAAACATGTTTAAAAGTGATACTTTTGTGATTTTAAAAAAGAAGTATCTTTTTATAAATATTAAAGAACAACTATATCCTTGCCAGAAACTGACCATAAGTACCATTCCTTTGGCAGACAAGAAGGCCCATTACTGGGTAATATCTATGGATTATATTTCAGATTTGATGTTCTACTAGTGATGCTAAGTGGGGCAAAAACAAATATAACAGAGGATTTGCAAGATGCAAAGTTTCCTTTTCCCCCCAGCATATCCACAATGTTGGCCCCAAACCATGATAATTGTGGAAGTGATGTTATTTATTCCACTAGAATTAGTAAAAAAGGAAAATGCATCATTATTTTTTCCCAATGATAAGAGTGATGCATTTGACAAAATAAATATTTTCCTCATTACTGGTAGTGATTAAAAAAAAATGTATTAATAAATAGTCAGTTTGAAGATCATGAAAGTTGGTTGGAAGACTTTGGACTACTCAGTCTTTTAGTTCAATCACAGGACAGTTGTTCTGGGGAAAATAGAAGGCAGGAACTTTATGTATACTGTCATAATTTGGACAAATTAAAGGTGGGATATAAACATAATCATCGTACCAGGTCTCCTGATCCATTTTTACGAATTATTGCATTTGGTTCCTGAATTGAAAAATGTCCCCAAAGTGCAGTCTGAAGCTTATTAGGAAGCAGTTTGCTATCAAACTTTTCCACTGAAGCTCAACCCATATAGAAATATTCAGGAATGAACATAAAACATCTTAATCTTCTATTACAATATTTACCAAGCCCCCAATACAAGAACAGCAGAGACAACAGATCCCAGGTCTTCTACCATCTTTTGATAGCATTTCTTTACTGTTTTTCTGAGACTTTTCAACGGGGTCTTGCATCCTCTGCCATTGCTAGACTGCAGGTGACTTGCTTTGTCTGAGTCTTTTAACTGTTTTTCAACTGCTGTGGAATACTACTGCATCATTAGAAGGTCAGTTGATGTCATCATTGACAGAGTGGGGTTTGGAACATAAGAAAGCCCATTCTTTAAAAGTCAAAGTACTGTTAGTTCCTATATCTACCCCCCATGCAACCAGTTACAACCAGTAGGCATTTTGGATTCCCACTTCTTAGGAATTCATTATATTTTTGGGAGAACACTCTCCTTATTGTTTAATAGGTCTGTTTCCTTTTGAAAGATGCAACTAGTTAGTACAATTGTCCTCAGATCAGATTATAAAGATTAAAACTGCTGGACACCATATCTCAGTTTTTGTGTACTATAATACTGTATATTGAACTTTATGTGACAGTTCCTCTAAATACCTACCACCTGTCAATCCAAGCAAAGGATCAGCTTTTCCATTATGTCAATTACACCTTACTATGAGCCTGGAATTATGGTCACAAGTCATGCATTAAGAGGTTATCACGTGTCTGTTTCAATTTTATGACCTTTTTTGCAGATAACTAGGCATTTTAAGAACCAAATATTTTTCAGGGTTGGACTACAAATCCTTTCCTTTCCCTTTCCCTTTTTTCCCTTCCCTTCCCTTCCCTTCCCTTTCCTTTTCACAAGCCTCATAGAATAGGTCAATTTTACACAGTATTTTAGCCTATGTCTGGAGTCAACTACTGTCCTCTCAACACAGTTTAATAACAATGAGGGAATGACAGTTTGCAGGTTTGCAGAAACCTCCGGGGTTGGTTCAGACGCAGCCTGACCGCTTTCCCGAACAACTGAAGTTAAGGAGCGGTAGAGTGCAGCTCTTTCTGGTGGATGTTCCGCTTCACACCTTCGCATGCAAACTTTCCAGGGCAGCCCCAAGCACCTGACAGGGAGTGCGTGAGCACCTGTCTCCCCCCTTGCCATGCCGCCCTCTCGTGGGGAGGGGGAGATGGGGGGCATGTCCACTGTGGCGATGGCTACTTGGCTCCGCTGAGGCAGGGCACTGCGTAGCCGACGCCTCCACAGTAATAAACTCTTTCCTACCTTTTGTTTGTCAGAAGAAGCCCTCCCCCTGCTCTGTAAGATTCAGGAGTAGGAGCTTTAGTTGGGCCTCTCGGGTGTTGCGGCCTTCCAACGCCTCCGGCTCTCACCTCATGCTCCCTAGGTGTGATGAAAGGGATCCTGGTCCTGTATCTGTCTGGATTCTTTCGAAAGGGATCCTGGTCCTGTATCTGTCTGGATTCTTTCGCACCTTCCTCTCCTGCTTTCCCCCACTTACACCCCCAGGAGAAGAAGTGAGGACAACTCCTCCCCCCCCCAAATGAGGTACCATATAAATCACACACACACACCTACCTCACTTACTCACTGCTGGAGAGAGAGAGTCCCTGAGGATGGGCTCCAACACAAGTCCACCTCTCCTGGTAACTGACCCAGATTGGAAATACTTTCTCTGGCTATTGGTGAAAGTGATGATTTTTTTACTATATATATTTATTTTATTCAAGAAAAGATTAAAATGCAAAACTCCAAGACATAAAAAATAACAAAACAATAAAACAATCAAGACATTATGCATGATTTGCCACCTTAATTCCAGGCTCGTAGTAAAGTGATGACTGCCCATAATGGAAAAGCTGATCCTCTGCTTGGATAGATAGGTATTTAGAGGAACTGTCACATAAAATTCAATATATTATAGTACACAAAAACTGACATATGGTGTCCAGTGGTTTTAATCTTCATAAATAACAGATAACAGATAATCAGAGTTGGAAGGGACCTTATAGCTCATCTAGTCCAACACTCTGCCCAAGCGGGAAACCCTACACCATTTATGACAAATCTCTTCTTTAATAATATGATCTGGTTAGATTATTGTAACTCGTTAGTTACAATTGTACTAACTAGTTGTATCTTTCAAGAGGAAACAGGAAACAATCAAGACATTAAAAAAGGTGCATTAAAAAAAAGACCAACACAATATACACATATTATCTTCCTCTGGTTCCAATGTCATAGTAGTGTATTCATTCCAATAGTCAGTTCAGTTTAGAATTAATCTGATTTCATACTTCAATTAATAAGTCTTAAAAAGATATTGCCACATATACAGAATTTTTTCCAAATTGTCAAATTGATTTGGAGGCATCTGTTATGAAAAACTGATGTAGAAGTGCAATCAAGTCACCTGGCACAGAGGTATGTTTTATGATTTCCAAACTGTAAAAGACATTTTCTAAAATACACTCTTTCTTCTAAACATGGTAATTAAAAGATTGTTATGACCTGACTGACTTATTTTTCCCTTTTTTTCCTTCTTGTATTTCATTTCTCAGTGTAGATTTTACATAAAAACGGACAGATATCCAGCATTAATGAAATTACCAAAGAGCATATGGAGCTCAGCAACAAACCAGAAGAGCTGAAACAACAGCAGGCAGTTCATACAGAAGAAGGTAAGGAGATGTTTATGGTTACAGAAAAGATTTTTTGGAATTCTGGAAAAGAGAAAAGAAAGTTAAGAGTTCTAATCTTTTTATAATACAAGATTGATTTTTGAGGAATTTTTTTTTGCAACAGTCCAGAAAATGCTGCATAAGTTTGTTCAATTCAAATGGTAAGGCCTGTAGAGATTTAATTTTATAAATTATGATAAATTTAGAGTAATTTATGGCATTGTAGTTGTTATTGAGTTTTAGTAACTCTGTTCACCTGTCACTCTGGCCCACGGCTAGGGATTATGGGACGTGGCCCAGCAACCCTAGACTTGGAATATAACTGAAATTTATACAAAAAAATGCATACCATTTCCAGGATATCAATAATGTGTTCAATAAGTAGGCATTCAAAAATTGTATATCAAACCACAATTTGAGCACTTTTAGACAACTACACAATGAGTTAAAAATGAGCTAGGCCACTGGCTTGCTTCTGACACTGCACAACTTCACATTCTCATTATCCAAATAAAATAGAGCCCATTCCTCACACTAGGACACTGCATTCTTTGAAAAGACCCTTCAATCCATTCATAAAGGGCAATCACCTTTATGTTGTTTGTTAAAGCACACCATCTTTTTTTACATATAAAGCCTGAAAATAAACATTTCAGTTCCTTTAAGAATTATATTGTGAGTTGACCTTAATTGCACAACTTCTGAAGCACTTATTTTGAATCATTTTTGAAATGTGCATAAGTATAACACATAGCTTGCATTAAAATTCATGGAAATTATCATTAAAATATATTCTTCTTCAAATTTGGAATGATGAAAAATTGCTATGTCAAAACTTGAGAAATAAGATATAGTTTAATTATATTTCCAATATATACTTTTCAAATCATTTTTATTTACACTTCACACACACACACACACTCTATCTATCTATCTATCTATTCTAACTATCTGTATTTTACACATATCGGTATATATATTTCTAACTATCTGTGTTTTTGTTTTAGGTTCTATTACTGACACTCTGCCTTTTCTCCTAAAACATATAATCAGTTAAGAAGCTGATTCTTCTCAAAATCTTTTTAAAACAAAGACAATTTTGTACTACAAAACTCTTTCTAGCTTAGTTCTGAGCACTATGTGTCTTAAAAATGTAATATGAACTTTATTTGTTTACAAAGGATGAAACTTAGCTAAGGAAATTATGAGGTAATAAGCATTCAAGAAAAAAATAAGCAAATAAAACAAATATGGATTGAAATTTTCTTAGAGATTAATGTCTATTGTTGTTTTTCCTATAATAAATACAAAATTTATAACTTAAAAAATGAAGTGAGACTGAAATCAATTTATACTCATTAACTTTAGTACATTTGCAACAGACAGTTGCAACATGATTGGAACCTACGTCCAGGAAATTTATAGGTTAACAAAATAAGGGATGGTTGAATTTCCCCAATGTAATTAAGTGCAGTTAATTAATTAATTAATTAATTAATTAATTAACTAACTATAATGGCACTTCTAAATTTTTATCATAATTGAATATTTTTTACAGTTGGTGAAACAAAAGCAGCAAGTTTAATTCTGGAAGAGGAATCTCCTGAAAATATCAAGACCAGCCCACCAGAATTAAATGACTAAAGAATTAAATGAAATTAAAGAATTAATGACTAAGAATTAAAGTCAAATGAAGATGAGATACAGAAAGACCCAGAAGATGCTAATAAATAGCTGGAATCAGAAGAAAAAGATCAACCTAGTGTATCTCCATCAAATGATGTTGGATTTAAAAAGGTTTTTAAATTAGTTGGATTCCAATTTACAGTTAAAAAGGACAAACAGAGAAAGCTGAACCTATTCAGCTATTGGATTTAAAGCCAGAGGTCATAGAAGGGTCAAGTGATGTAACTGCAGACTATAAACAATTCAAGACAGAGACAATGGGAAAAGCCACAGAAAGTGAAATCATTGCCTCTGTAGAGAAAACCCAGGCTGAGGAGATGAAAGGAAAAACCTCTTCCGAGAAAGTAACAGAAAATCCAGTTGAAGCAGAAAACAAAGAGGCAGAAACTAAAAACAATGGGATTCTCCATGTTACTCTCCAAACTCTCCAGTAAGCCCATCAACCGCTGAAGCTGCATCACTTCTAAGAAAGTTTTTTACTCAGAGTTGGGCTGGGTTTAGAAAAAGGACAAGCTTCAGAAAACCTAAGGAAGTGCAATGTGAGAAATAAAAACAAGAATAATAAATGAGAAAGGAGTGACAACAGAAGGAATAATTTTTGAAAAAGAATTAGAAAAAGAAAAACAGACATCAGAAAAAGATGGGTCAAAAGTTTCTTTCTAAGCCAGAGATGAAAAAATGAAAAGTGAGAAAGAGAGGAAAAAAGAAACAAAAGTGGTTGAAAAGGACAATGACATCTTCACCAGAACAAACAGGAAATCCATCTGAAACAGAGGAAATTTTGAGATGGGAATCTTTTAAAAGATTAGTAACTCGAAGAAGAAAATCTAAAACAAGGATGGAAGAGAAAAATGATGTTATAAGTATTGAAGAAATATTTATATCTTGGATACTAATTGCTGTGCCCACTAAACATGTGAATGATGATGAGGAATAGTCTGAGCAGAATTCAAAACAGTAATGGTTACTAAACTTGTGCAACAAATTAGAAAGGATATTACTAGTGATACTATAATTGGGGACCTGGAGTTAACCTCAGAAGCAATTACATCTCAGGAAGGAACTTCAGTCATTGAAAAGATAACCAAAATGTCTGGGGACTTCCGGTTGTAAGGCTTCGGCGGCGGCAGGAATCCGCTTTTCTGCGGGTCCCTGCTGCGCTCGCCGCTGAGGTACCCCCGATCCAATTGGATTTGGGGGTTGTCGCTGTCCCGAAGAGGCAGCAGAAGATAGAGGAGATCCGGGCAGGGGTCTGGGGATATCACACCCCCTTTCCCCAGCCGGCTAGACTCCTTTTTCCTGAGGCGGTGGAGCAGCTGTCAGAAATGGCAGCCATAAAGGAATCTTCAACCGGATAAGACTGTGCAGGAGGAAGGCAGAAGGAGAAGTTTTCTTGGCTGAACCGGGACATTAAGTTACTTTTAAAACACCCTGGAAACCTGACTTTTGGATTGATACATTTGTTTCCAAAAGAAGTTACTTTCGGCTGCGAAAGTGCTGAAAGGAAAGTTCACTCCCCTTCCTTACGGAGAAAGCAAATGAGCACAGAAAAACCTGCTTCTTTAAGGTAAAAACAAGTTCTTTGTTATAAGTGGGAAGGAGAGGACTAAAAAAAAAAAAAATCTTTTAAAACTGGTTGGAGGAGACGCTTTGAAGATTATAAGACCAACAACTAATTGTAATACGGCTTTAAAATATATTTGGGATTTTGCCCCAGGAGGAAAAGTTGCAAAGAGAAGAAGAGGAAATAATTTCTGGCTGTTTGGATTGTTTGATAACTTTGACATTTGCAAATTACCTTAAGACTAAAAACATCTGGGTTGTTCTTAAAAATTTACAATGGCACCATCTCTGGATCAACTAAAAATGGAATATGAAAAATTAAAGGAAAGAGAACCAAATGGCAAGAATTCATTGGGAGCTGTCTTCCACTTTTTAGAAATGGCGGTTTCTACGTATGAGCAAATACTTGATGAAGAAGGAGAAGGAGAAGAAGAAGAAAAGGAAGCCATTTTTAATGGACAAAAAAATTTGATTAAGAAAGAAAATAGGAAGAGAGGAAGGAAAAATGAGAATTTAAGATTTAATAAAACAACCAAGAAAAAGAAAAATAAGGTGAAAAAAAGGTACAATGTTAGAAAGCAATTGAAAAGAGAATTACAACAGAGAGGGGGAGTTAAAAAGGTGGAGGTTAGGAGAGGTGGGGGCAAAAAGATCAGACTGGAGAAGAAAGGGAGGGAAAAAGGGGAAAAAAGCCACGGTCTGGAACAAGATATTTTTTTTAGAGATAAAGGATAAAGGATGTATAATTTAAGAAAGATTCTGCAAGAGTACATAAGATAGTATTGTAGTATTTGCATTTGAAATAGTTTATTGGAATATTATAAGATTTAACAAAATATTAAAATATTAAAATGTTTTATAATGATATATTTCAATATTTAATAAAATATCAAAGAGAATATGTAAAATGATTAATGTTTAGTTATACTATTAATAGAATTAGAATTAGAATGGAAATTATATATTTAATTATATTATAAGTTATTATTCTTTTTCTTTTCAAAATGCAACATGTAGAATGTACTAAGCAGAATCAGGATAGAAATTATGTATTATTTTAAGTGTTACTTTAGGGAAAGGCGTCACACCTTAAAAGTGATTACAGGGGAAATTCTTTTGCTAAAGAGAAGAGATAAATAGATGATTGGAAAAGAACGGACAAAAGATACAAACATAATGATTCTGAAATAAGATGAAATAAACAAAATATAACTAAGAGAGTGAAAAGAAGGGAGAAGTTATATAGAAAACATAGAATGGTTAATAAGATATGAATGGTATATAAGGTGAGCACGAACTTGATTTAGGTCTGTTAAAAAAGATGTAGCCCGGGTCTAAGCCACTTTTCAAAAGAAGTTTTATGTTTTGGTTAGATATGTTTTGATTGTGAATTAATAAAACCTTGGAGGAATCAAACTAAAGGGAGAGAAATTTGGAAAAGACATGTATAAATAATAATTAAGAAGGTTTTATCTTTTTATGTTTTGTTTTATGTTCTGTATTTTGTGTGTTTATGCTTGATAGAGAATTAATAAAACCTTGATAGAAAGAAATATAATTGAATAAAAGTGAAGGGAGAAACAATGAGAAATTTGGAAAAGATATATATGTGTTTAAATGGAAATGTGATAATGTGGAACTATGCTTTAAAAAATAATGCCTTATTTGCCTTGTTAAAACTTATAAGTAATTTTTGAGAAAGGAGGTTTTATACTTTGATGTCTTATGTTTTGTTTGTCTTTAAAATCAATAAAATTTGTTTTATATATATAAAAAAAAAGATAACCAAAATGTCTTATGCTGAAGAAACAACTGAAATGTCTTGAGACAACTGCGATGTTGTTTAGAATTTTCATATAGCGAAAAATCATGAAATTCAGCCAACAACTGTAAATGCAACATAAAATTTAGCCAACAATTTATAAATAGTTGTTTCTTTTACCAGATATTTAATTCAACCATTCTGTTTCAGTGGTTCTTCATTAATATAGAACCCAGTGGAATCCAGACACCCAAAGATCAATCAGTTATTTTGGTGTAAGGAAATTTTTTGCATCTTTTTCTGTTTTAAATGCATCAGTGAGGAAAGACACAAGGGATAATAAGCCCTGTCTCCTCATCAGAAACTATTAAGTGGTGCCAAAGGGAAGAAGAGGCCATATCAGCAATGAGTAATTTCTTCCTGGCCAGAATGGCGATCATGAACCTGCCAAATAATATCCTTCTAGAACTTTAATTTGATCTCTTTGCTTCCACATTTCTGTTGGAGTAGTGGAAAAATCTGATCTTTTCTACATCACATTGACTTCATCAAAATATTTAAAAATTGTCAGCCTGCTCAAGTATATGCCAACAAAAAGTAGCTTCTTCATTCCAATATGTGTACATTTTTTTGTCAAATCTAAATAATGAAAGCTTGCACATGCTCCTGTGGGCTCTTTCTTAGACATGACAGAAAAGCATAATGAAACGATTTGTTCACTCCAGTTGAGTGGTATTTTATAAAGTTAATTTTATCTTTCAAAACCAATGAATAAGTTAACCTATAGACTCCTTAGAATATTTTTTTTCCTGAAAGTTCATAGTATAGATTACACAAATATATTGCCTTCTGGACCTTTGATTTGTTGTCCCACAGTTCCTTAGTATGATAGAATAGGTAAGAAAATTTAATTTACTTGAAGATGGAAACAAGGAAGGCTTGTTGTCTATTTAGGTGTTTATAATAATTAAAATGTTCAATAATAGGTGTCCCTAAAGTAATTAGTGTTCTTTGTTATAACATCATCATCTCCAGCTACACATTTTGTTCTGGGTGCAAAATTATTATTTTGTTATTTTACTTTTTAAAATTCAATGAATAAGTTAACCTATAGGTTCCTTAGAATATTTTTTCTGAAAGTTGATGAATACAGCTTTAATGAATTTCAAGAAAAACTGAAATATAGAACTACAAGAAGGACGGCAGAAAATTGAAACGGAAAACATATTTAAAAGTGAAAAAAAACCCAAGGGGGAACACGTTCCCTTTTCCTCATAATCAATAGAAATTTATATAATAAGTTAATTTTTTAATCTAAAACATGATAATTAGTAAGTAACTTAAATTTAATGAGATATAATATCTCTACAGTCTTGCATTATTTTCATTAGTTCTTTTCTTAAATAAAACCTTATGGTATTTCATAAAGTTTATTTTATTTTTCAAAATCCAATGAATAAGTTAACCTAAAGGCTCCTTAAAACATTTTTTCTGAACATTGATAGTATAGATTACACAAATGCATTTCCTTATGAACCTCTTAGATGTGATAGAAAAGGTAAAGTTCCATGTAGTTGAAGATGTAAATGAGGAGCTTGTTCTCTCAATTAGTCTATTTAGATGCATAAAATATTCAAAATTTTCAATAACAGATGCCTGCAATTTAATTAGAGTGTTCTTTGATATAACATCTTTTCCAGCTACAAATATTGTTATGGGTGCAAGCGATTGGTTTTCTCACATTAGTTCTTTTATTAAATAAAACATTGTGGCATTTCATAAATATAATTTTCTTTAAAAAGCCAATGATTAAGTTAACTTATAGGTTGCTTAGAACATTTTTTTCCTGAAAATTAATAGTATAGATTACATAAAAATGCATTTCCTTATGAATCTCTTAGATGTGATAGAATAAATAAGACAGTTTAATGTAGGTGAAGGTGGAAATGAGCTTGTGGTTCTCTCGATTAGTCTATTTAGGTGCTTACAATATTTAAAATTTTCAGTAGTAAGTGTTCACAAATTAATTAAGAGTATTCTTTGTTATAGTATCTTCTCCAATTACAAATTTTGTTCTGGGTTTAAGATACTAGCTTTCTCACTTCCATTAGTTCTTTTATTAAATACAATCTTGATATTGTTAGTAAATATGTATGCTCCCAATAAGAATCAGAAGGAATGCTATAAGAAAATTTATGAAAAGATCATAGAAATAGGCCAGAGGAATGTGTGTATAGTGGATGACTATAATAGATAATTGATATAAAAAAAGATTATATTAGTGACAAAACAAGAAAACAAAACAAAAGGAATATATTACCAAAAATTTTATTTGAGATGGTGGATGAATTAAACTTGACTGATAGTGGAGAATATTAAACCCGAATGAAAAGAAATTTACTTTTTATTTGAACTCCCACAAATCTTACTCAAGAATTGATATGATATGGGCGAACAGAGATATAGGTAAGAAGATAGAGAGGATTGAAATGCTCCCAAATACCTGGGCAGATCATAACCCCTTGTTAATAATATGGAGAGGTCAGAAGAGAAAGGGAGAAGATTAACCCCCAGATCTTACTAGAAAAAGAGTATACTCAGAGGATTGAAAGTGAGCTGACCTTATTTTTTGATGAAAACAAGAAACAGGATACCTCACTCCAAATCCTATGGGACACAATGAAAGCATACACTAGGGGGATTACAATAGCCTACACAGCAAAGAGGAATAAGGAGAAAAAGAGACAGTACAATTCATTACAGACAGAAATTGGACAACTAGAAAATAAACTTCAAATAAACCCAGGGAATGAACAGATTAGTGAAACATTGAATTTGGCCAAACACAAATTAAGTCTATTAGAACAAGAGGATAATGTTAGGGATCTCAAATTCATGAAGCAATTTTTTTTAGAATATGCAAATAAGCCAGGAAGATGGCTGGCTTACAAATTAAAAAAAGAAAATAATAATACACCATCTTCAGGTTGAGTCAGGCAATTTGCAAAATAACGAAGAAGGGAAAAAGATGATCATCCAAAAATATTTCGAAAACCTTAAAGTCAAGAAGAAACACCGATAGATAAAATAAGCCAGTATTTGAAAATAGAGAATCTGTTACCAATAGACGAAGAAAAAAGAATAATGTTAAGCAGAGAAATAACAATTACAGAACTAAAAGAAGCAATCCATAAACAAAAGGCTAATAAATCCCCAGGGCTGGATGGCTTACCAGGGGAAATATACAAAAATACGGGAGAATTAATAGAACCAGTACTACTGGAAGTGTGCAACGAGGCTTTATAGGAAGCTAAAATACTTGATACGTGGAGGAAAGCATATATCACTGTGATCCTGAAAGAAGGTACCGATGGCAATCAAATTCAAAATTACAGGTCAATTTCACTTTTGAATGCCGATTACAAAATCTTTATGACTATTATAGCAGGGAGGATGAGGAAAATACTGAACGAGATTATACATTCTGACCAGAATGGATTTTTACCTTCAAGACAAATAAGAGACAATAACAATGGCAATAGCACTTAGATTTATATACTGCTTTATAGGGCTCTACAGCCCTCTCTGAGCAGTTTACAGAATCAGCATATTGCCCCCAACAATTTGGGTCCTCATTTTACCAACCTCAGAAGGATGGAAGGCTGAGTCAACCTTGAGCTTGGTGAGATTCGATCTGCAAATTGCAGGCAGCTGGCTGCAGCAGAAGTAGCTTGCAGTACTGCACTCTAACCACCGCACCACTGAAGCTCCATACAATATTTTTTTTTTAAACAAGTTTTATTAATTTTTTTCAAAACACACAAGTCGTCATTATCCATTACATATTTAAACCTTTTTCCATTATAAATTTAACAAGTCAGATAAACTATAATTCTGTTTTAAACCATTTCCATATAAACATGCAAAAACCTCTTATCCATTTTCTCTTTCTTTCTCTTTACTCTTATTCCATTTTATTATTATTATTTCATCTATTTCTTTCTGACTTAGTTACCATTATTCTCATTCTATATTTCTGCAAGGTTTCATTAATTCTCCCCCCCCAAAAAAACATATATACACAACACACAAAACATAAAAAAGATCTTTTTGGAAAGTAACTTGGACCCAGGTATTTCTTTCTTCATGGACTTCAACTGTATTCATACTCATCTTACATATCATTACTTATTTTATTTACCATTCTAAATCTTCTATATTAACTTCTCCCCATATTTCACTCTTTTAATTCTATCTTAATTAATCATCTTAATTTGAGTCATTATATTTGTATCTTTTGTCCATTCTTTATTGTACCTTTGTCTCATTCCTTATAAAAAAAAAAGAAATTTCTCCTGAAATCACTAATCAGAGTATGATGCCTTTCTATCTCCCGACTAAATTAATCAAATTAATCTTTAGAATACCCAATCCGATTTTGCTTGGTACATTCTAACTGAATAATACATCCAAAATAATTAAATACATAGTTAAACAATAGATCTAAATATTAAAAACAAATACTATAATGAAAATTTTATAATAACATCAATCCCATAATCTTATTAAACTCTTTAATTAAAGCTCAATATTCTAAATCTCCCCTCATATTACATTTTAAAACCAATCATTATTAACATTTCAACATTTTAATCTCTTATCAACTCTTAAGCCATTTAAGTTTTCTATTTCTAATACAATACTACCATATCATCTTATGTACCTTGCAAAATCTCTTTGAAGAAATTATACTTATCCTTTATCCCTAAAAAAAATTCCTTTTTTCCCATTTAATTTCAAAACTTTGTAGCTTTTCTCCACCTTTTCCCTTTCTTTCTTCCCCCAACAAACCTTTCTAGCCCCACTTCTTCTAGCCTCTGCCTTACTGGCTTCCCTTCTCTGTCGTATTCCTCTTCCCTTTTGTTTACCATCCTTATATTGATTTTGCACCTTGTTTTTCCCTTTCTTAAATGTTTTTTTAAATCTTAAGTCCTTTATTTCTCTTCTCTTCCCTCTTCCTTCCCTCTTGGTCGAGTTCTGAGATTTATTAAAGATGGTTTCCTCTCCTTCTTCTTCTTCTGCTGTCTTCATCTGCTGCAATGTTTGTTGATAGTTAATAAGCGCCATTTCTAAAAAAAGGAAGGCTTCTTTCAAACCAGCTTTACCATTTTTTTTTTTGCTTGCTCATAATCTTTTCTCAGTTCCTCAATAGAAGGAGCCATTATAAATCTTTTCTTTTCTTTTCTCTTACAACAGTCAGAATATTCCAAAGGAAAAATAAGACAATCCCAAAGTTATTAGTCAGTCCAAACCAAGACAGAATTCCCACTCTCTCCTCCTAGGGTAGTATCAATCAGAGAAAAAGAAAGTCCAAATCTGTTTCTTAAAATCTTATTGCAATATATTTTAGTCTTTCAATCCTTAAGGCATCTCCTCCAACAAAGTCTTAGCATACAAATATTTTTTTTTTAGTCCTCTCTTTTCCCACTCATCGCTAAAGCCAGTTTTCACCTAAAAAAAAAATAGATTTCTTAATATTCACTTTTTATTCCGTAGAAAAAGAGGGTAAGCTATCCTTTCATCACCATTAAACTGCCGCTTTTTTCCTCTTCTCGAAGGTATCATTCAGAAAGTCATACTTTTCAGGAATTTTGTTAAATATGTCTTAGAGTCCTAGGAGCCAAGAAAACTTTCTCCTTTCAAGCACTTTCTCCACTTCCTCCTGCGCATTCTTACCCGGCTGCCAGCTTCTTTGTGGCGGCCATTACGGACCGCCGCTGCACCGTCCTGGGAAAAGGGGTTCTGCCGGCCGGGGAGGGGGTCTGCAAAACCCCAAACCCTTCTCCGGATCCCCTACCTTCAGCTGCCCCTGCAGGGCAGCCTAGCTCCGCACCCGTCTGGGTCGGAGCCCCAAAACGGCTAGCGCGGCAGGGATCGTGCAGCTTGCAAATCCCTGCCGCCGCAAGCCGACAAACCGGAAGTCCGAAGCTCCATACAATATTAAAACGGTAGTGAATATATTAGAATATTATGAAGTGCATCCAGAGAAACAAGTGACCCTTGTTTTTCTGGATGTCCAAAAAGCGTTCAACAAATCAAAGAGATGAAATTCGGAGACAAATTTGAAAAAATGATAGAAACAGTATATACCTCCCAAAGGCTAGTGAAATAATAAATGAATATTCTACTAAAATATTTAAAATAATGAAAGGAGTTCATCAGGGATGTCCACTGTCACCTCTGCTCTTTATCCTAACATTAGAGACACTATTAATCAAAATTAGAACAAACCCAGAAATAAAAGAAACAAACATTAAAAAGGAAGATTATAAAGTACAGGCATTTGCAGATGACCTGGTCTTTTTTATTGAGGAGCCACTGGAATCTGGACCAATATTGATACAGGAATTAGAGATTTATGGAGAAGTTTCAGGCCTTAAAATTAATAGAGTTAAAACTAAAATGCTAGTGAAAAACATAACAATAAAGCACAAAAGAGAATTAGAAGATGCAATTGGATTACAAATTACAAAAAAATTATACTGTATTTAGGAATATGGTTAACAGCAAGATGCTCAATAAAAGAAGACAATTATGTGAAATTATTTCAACAAATTAAAAAAGATTTGGAATGGTGGGGGACTCTACAATTATCTTTATTAGGGCGTATATCAACTATTAAAATGAATATTCTACCAAAATACTTTATCTATTCCAAACAATTCCAATTAAATAGAGTGACCTTAATTTATTTGGTCAGGTAGGAAGGCACAAATAAAATTAAGAGACTTGCAGGATAATAGAAGCAGAGGTGGCTTTGGACTCCCTGATTGGGAACTCTATTATAAGGCAGCAATATTAGTATGGGTGAGAGATTGGATTAATTTAAGAAAGAAAAGAATATTAATGCTTGAAGGGCATGATTTACAAAAAGGCTGGCATGCCTTCTTGTGGGATAAAGGTAAACAGTCTCATCTATATTTTTTATAGGAACATGGATTTTAGTATGTCTTGAATGATTTTGAAGTGGATTCTATGATAAATGAAGAATATTTAACTGCGCAGTTTTTAGGATCAAGAGATATTTATATTTAGAATAGGTAATATTGCAATCTTTGATTCCCACTAGCCAAATAAATCAATGCTTTTCTTGTGAAGTGAGCTCCTGCCTGTAGTAACAGCACATATAATACATAATACCAAGGATGATAATGTTTCATTTACATTTTTCAGTCTCCTTTTCCAGATATGCAACTAAATTTAGCAGTAAATTGAAAATGTCTATATATTTTTTATATTTTACTATATTTTCTGCATACATTTTTGCCAGACAGGCAAATACCTACTATCCACCCATCTACCCCAAGATATTCAGCTAGAGATTTCACCAAAATAAAATCTCTCTTTAATTTTTTCATTTTGATCTTACTTCCAAAGGCCAGCATGTACTCAGATTGACTCCTGCTGCTGAGAAGCCACTGAAAAGAGAAGCCACTGAAAATGTTGTCTAATGTAAACCATGAAGATAATTAGGCCAGATGTTAAAGTATTGATTTTCAATCAAGAGATTTTGTCTATTTTAGTCATCTTTACTGAATGAACTGAATATGAGAGAATATTACATGGTTACAATAATCATCTAGAAACAAGGCCAGTTGCCACAAAACCTGATCCCACCAAATACAGTATAAAGTGCAATGCAATTTCTGCATACTTAAGACACACGAAACTCTGCTGCTAAATTCAAATTAATATTAGAATAGAATAGAATTGTTTATTGGCCAAGTGTGATTGGACACACAAGGAATTTGTTATTTTGAAAGACTTTCAAATCTTGTCATACAGCCAGATCCTAGTTTATAGGTGGTCTTTTAACAGCTTTGGCAATGATTTTGCTCAGTAAATAGTATACTATACTCAAACAGCCCATCCTGACATGTTGGCTTCTGTTGTGTGATAGAATTAAACTTGCTGTTAGGACCACTGGCTTTAATATCTTTAAGTCTCTAAGCATAGGACAGTGGACCAACAAAATGTTTGCCTTCTATCTGCTACTTGGTTAGTCAGTACATGAGCTTTTCTTAGAGCTATTTATTTTATTTATCGAATGTATATATTTGCTTGTTTCACCAAAAGCAATTCTGGGTGGCATACAACAAAATTATGTAAAAAGAGATATCAGATATAAAACCCTATATTAATAAATATCATAAAAAAACAAAGAAAACCTAGACAACCAGAAGGATAAAAATGCTCATTTCAACAATAAAGCCATCTCGACAAGCTGGCTCAACTGTGCAGGAACAATTGACATTATCACCTGAAATGCAGAGCTTATATACTGAAGACAAATCCCTTGTATGTCCAATCACACTTGGCCAATAAAATCTATTCTATTTTATTCTATTCTCTGCTAAGACAGCTACTGTATTATTGGTGTCAATTTGTGGGCCACTGGGAATTCCACTTATCACGTTTCTGAATAAACTTCTGAAGGGGATGGATCATGTATGGCCTTCTGTATGATGTACTTCCATTCCAGATACATCTAATCAATATAAATAAGGTGAAGATCATGGAAGTTGCTGGCTCACAGTACATGGAACACTACATATTGTTTGTCCTCACAGATGGCAATGATTTGATGGCGGTAAGGGGAAGTGAAATAGTTCCATTTAAGAAGTAACTGAACCCTGCTAATATATCGCATACTTTTCTATTTACCACTCTTATTGCTACATGGTAGGGCAGCTGCATTTAAAAGTCCCATTAGAATTAAATTTCCAAATGAACTGCAGAAATACAGGTTTAAGATGGGGCACAAGAATTCAAGAGCAACCCAGGTGTTATTAAACACCCAATTGTGTAGTGCTCCTGATATGCACAAGGTTTGCTTCTCTAGTGCCGACTGCTACTTCTGCTTCAGCACAGAATTAGCTACCACGATCAGTGCAAGAGACCTCTTTTTGGCTACGTTGGAAATCCTTAGGTCGAAAGTCGGTAGCATATGCGCAGTGATGGAACACAATAAATCATTCTGACTTGACAAAAACTAAAATTAGTTTTATATCATTTTTATTCTGTGAAATAAAGTATAAAAACTTACAAACTGGAGAACATATCTAGACACAAAAAAGATGATACTTAAACAAAACATGTATACAAGAGCAGAGCAATATCTGCTCCCCTTTCTCCCCCATCAAAATACTTGCCTGCATTTGTGGGATTTTAGAAAACTCTTGTCAATTTAGGTTTTTTTTAGGCTATTGGAGAATATCCATATATTTATATATTAAAAATAAAAATCAACAACCTGATTTTTAATGGTGGATAGACTGTCCGTAGCAAAGTGACTGTACAACCCTTTATTTGTTGCCTATTTTGCCAGACTGGAACCTAAGAAAATGTCATACAAAGAAGAGAGGATGCCACTAGAAGTTCCACTTTAACCTGAAAACCAACCATGATAAATTTGGTCATTCTTCTATTTTGTTCTGTTATAAAATGATGCTAGTAATTAAAAAGTAAGGTCAGCTTCCCTTTCTCTTAATTTTGATCTGATCAGGTAAATTCAGACAATTGCTTTGATTGTTTTTCTTCTTTTCTGTATCTCAAAAACAGGCTGAAAACGGTTACTCCCATAGGGAGTTGGGTACAAGGACTACTTTGTAGAGATCTTCTAATTCACTTCCTTCAGGTTTTGAGCAATAAATTTCAACATTATTCGTTTCAATTCAATGAGATATAAATAGTCATATGGTCAGTGTAATTTAAATACGCTTCTAAAGCGTATTTTTACTGATATTAAAAACAGTTCAGTTATTCAAAAAAGTAATCAATTTGAAAAGGGTGCATGCAGTACATACATGCCTGAAATATATACACTTGTGCACGCACACAGGCACACACATTATGCATATAAAATGATTGCCATCACATTATTACTGCTCTTTTAATGAAATATGATCCTAAACACATTTTGCTTAAAAGTTTGAGCACCATGGATAGGATCTACCCCCAACTCACCTGTGCTTAGGATCATATTCTTATTTGTGAATGGACATAATATCAGCGGACTGAGTTGGACGTAAACATCTGTCAAAAATCGTGTTGGGTAAAAAAATGAATTGCTTCTATTAAAGGATTTTTTGAGCATTTGTAAAATGACTAATAGGCATAACTATAGGCATTTCACTTAGGAATTCAATTTCCTTAACTAATCTTCCTCTAACAATCAGGTTTGAGAATAAACAATTGAAACTTGACCAACATAGTTTTCTTCTCACTTTCTCAGTGCATTCAAGCATATAATTAAACAATCTTTCAAATGTTTACAGTCCTGTCATTGAGCCATTTATCATTGTAGCATAGTTTCCAAGATAAGGAACATATATTCTTTCTTATCATTAAAATCAATAGTTATAATTTGATATAATACCCTTTATTAATGTTAGGCTTTTACTGGGAAAAGACTTCCTTTCATGTCAAATGAAGTTATTGGGGGGGGGGGGGGAGGAAGATAAGTTTAATAAAAAATATGAATAAACAAACATAACATTTTGTTACAAAAAAACAAAACAAAACCCAAGTTTCACGATCAGTCTAACAATACTGCTTCCTGTTCTTTTTTGATAGAGTCTAAAACTGAATGATCACTCTCTGTAGTTTCAGCATCTCCACTTAGCAGAATGGATCTTTCCTCTTCTAAAGTAAAGACTGAGTTCTGACTTTGGCAAGAATGTTTGACAACTTCATTAGGCGTGGAGAATGTCTTGTCACACAAGTTGCACTTATAGGGTTTGTTGGCCTGTACTAACATGTTGTCCATCTGGTTGCCTTCCTCAAATGTACAGAGCTCTAGAGTCTGCTTGTCCACCACAGTGTAGGTGTCCATGCTTTGGTTGAGACATACATGCCTAGCAGCTTGATTGGCCCGGCAGAAACTTTTGTCACAAGTACTGCACTTGAAAGGCTTGCCGGTATGTATGTACATGTGCTCTCTCCAGTGGCTTTTCTGAATGAACTTACGTCCACAAATGGAGCATTCATACTTCCGCCTTTTCACTTCTCTTTCTTGATCTGCTTGCTCCAAATTGTCAATATCAGCAATATCTGAGGGCGGAGGGGTTTCTGCTTGCTGTTGCCCATCAATTATGGGTGAATCTGAGATCTGCTGCAGCTCACTATCACTGATCATTCCGGCTTCAGTCGCTTCCATAGCATCTTTATCAGGAGCGTTATTACACAGGGACAAGGGAATGCTACTTTCCCCATGCTGGTTGGACGCAAAGGGCACACCTGTGTGAATCTGGAGATGCTCACGCAAGCTACTTCGCAAATTGAAACGTCGACCACAAAGGTGGCAGGCATAATATTTGGGAAAGCTTCCGTTTTTTTTCATAATGCTTGGCTTGACATGCGCTATTGTGAGAGAGGCAGGTTGATCATCTGAGGAAGATGCTTCCATGTTGGTTTCATCTCCAGGAGAAGGATGAGAAGGAGCTGATACTAACTCGGGAGACAATGAAGACTGCAGTGGGTCAGGGGGAGCAATATTTGTTGGGGGCACTTGAGGCAAACTTGGAGGTGGTATCTGGGATAATTGCGATATTTGGGAGGGTTCATGGACCTGTTCTTGGTTCACTCTTGACAGCTGGGGCCGTGCTTCTCGCAAAGGCTTGTCAGGTGCTGTCACGGCCTTTGTGGGATTTCTTGCTTGGTGATCCGCAATTTGAATACCGTATAATGATGAGGCCAATGGGAAAACTTGCTCTGGGTGTGCAAAGTTTCCCTGGCTGGCAAGACTGGCCTCCTGGATCAGTGGGTATGCATGCAAGAATTTTATCCCTTGCTCGAGTCGAACAGGATCTATGAGCTGAGGTGCCATCTTTCCAGTGTACATCAAATGCAAGAGGTAACTGAAAATATCTGGCTGTATGTCAGCTGCCTTCAAACGGACACATTCACTGCAAAAAAAGAAGTTACAGTATTAACGAAGAAAAAAGGAGGAAAACGCTACAGATATATTATAGTATTTACTCAAGGCAGCAATATATCCCCTATACTCCAGGAACAATCAGACTTTATGGCTCAAAAAGCCCAGGCTTTCCTCCTGTTTACACATGTATGTACAGAAGAGTTGCCTCCCTTGGCATATTGCTAGCTGTCATTATATTTCTGCAGCCACTGAAATATAGGAATTTCATCCATGGAAATACTTTTGCAGCATCAACATTGGCGAACAATGAGGGAGATGGGCGGTTAAATAATATGACGTTGGTAAGGTGTTTGGGAACTTCCCCTAGGTCCTCCAACAGAGGATCACGTGCAATTTGTGAGGCATGCACCCCTTTAATACATACTGATAAGGAAGTTGCAGATACGTAAGACCATCATTGAGCCCACAATTTCAGTTGTAAGTTGTGATGGTCATAAAGTGTGTCAGGGCAGATTTTATGACTTTGCGACAGTGTTACCCTGAATACATTGCTGGTTATGGGGAAAATGGAGTAAATCAGTCATGTGATCATAGAGCACTGCAAACAGCAGTAAATGTGGGCTGGTTGCCAAGTGCCCAAAATGCAGTCACTTGGTGCGGGGGGTGGGGGTTCCTGGATATCAGAACTTCAAATCCAGGTTGTAAGTAGCTTTTTAGGATCACAACTTTGAAATGTCACGAAGCGACTGGCCATTAGTCAAGGACTACCTGCAAGTCTTACTAACATCAATGGTTTTCTTCTGAGTAATTAGACATAGGAAGGTTCTACAATTTTAAAGGTAATCACTTAAAGAATATTGTATATTTATTGCAATACTTGTTTAAGTAATATGACTCAGGGCTGCTTTTGTGGTCCTTTCAGATCTTAAGTATGAAGGAATAAAAGACAGCTTTAGAGAAATAATGTTACAATACATACCTGATTTTAAATAAAAGTTATTTGATTCAGGAAGTACAACTGAATACAGTAGCTTATAGTACCATATAAATACTTAAGCATCAAAAATGAAATGCAAAAGTTCCTATATTTTGACAATTGGGATTTATTTGTCATTTTACTTGATTGCTTAGGACTCAGCTGAGGTGTTCCACTCTCAGAGATACATCCATATACTTTATTTTATTTTTTATTTTTATTTATTTGATTTGTCAATTGCTTACAAGATAATAGGTATAAGTATATACGTAGTTATGAATACATGAAATGGGTACATGTAAGAAAAATAAAAGAAACAGGACAGGGACGGTAGGCACGTTGGTGCGCTTATGCACGCCCCCTACAGACCTCTTAGGAAAGGGGTGAGGTCAATAGTAGACAGTCTAAGGTTAAAGTTTTTGGGGTTTGGGGAAGAAACTACAGAGTCAGGTAAAGTATTCCAGACATTGACCACTCTGTTGCTGAAGTCGTATTTCCTGCAATCAAGTTTGGTGCGGTTAACCTTGAGTTTGTATCTATTGTGTGCTCTTGTGTTGTTATGGTTGAAGCTGAAGTATTCATTGACAGGTAGGACATTGCAATGTATGATTTTATATACCATACTTAGATCAGACAGAAGACGGCGTAATTCAAGGTTTTCTAGGTCTTTCAAGTCTGGTGGCATAAGGTATTCTACAACGAGTAGAGGAGTGGAGAACTCTTCTTGTGAAATATTTCTGGACTTTCTCAACTGTGCTAATATCAGATACGTAATGTGGGTTCCAGACCGATGAGCTGTATTCGAGTATTGGTCTAGCAAATGTTTTGTATGCTCTAGTTAGTAGTGTGATATTACCAGAGAAAAAGCTACGTAGGATGAGGTTAATAACTCTTAATGCCTTTTTGGCTATGTAGTTACAGTGGGCTCTAGCACTTAGATCATTAGAGGTGAGTATTCCAAGGTCCTTTACAGAGCTTGGATCATCAACAAGATCTTGACTATTCAGCTTGTATTTTATTTTCTGATTTTTTTTTTGCCAATATGTAAGACAGAGCATTTATTTGTTGAGATTTGAAGTTGCCATTTGTTTGACCATTCTGATACATAGTCAAGATCTTTTTGAAGGGTAGCAGTATTGTCTGTGGTATTGAACAGCTTTACATCATCAGCGAAAAGAACGCAGTTGCTCTCAATATGATCACAGAGGTCATTTATGTAGAGTATGAAGAGAGTTGGTCCTAGAACACTGCCTTGGGGGACACCACTATTGACAGGTACAGAATTTGATAGGACACTCACAATTTTGACTATTTGTTGTCTGTTTGACAGGAATGCTTCTATCCCGTTATACAGTTGTCCAGAGATACCATAAGCTTTTAGTTTTAGGAGTAGTTTGTCGTGTACCACTGAATTAAAGGCTTTGCAGAACTCTATGTAGATTGCGTCTATTGCTTTGCCCTGATCGAGTTGTGTAGTCCATATGTTTTTGCAGTGTAATAGTTGCAGATTACATGATAGTTTTTTCCTGAAACCAAATTGTTTATTGGAGAGTAGGTTGTTTGTCTCTAAGCTTGTCTCTATATACTACCTTACTAGAACTCTTGTGTCTATAATCTTTAATGGAATAGGGCAACTTTTTGAGCCAAGGTACCTCAAATAGGCTAACTTATAGAATTTGTTCAAAATCTTGGACCGATGACTCACATGAAATTGAATTTTGGAAATAAAACATTTTATGACACAAAAATTATCATAAAGCATGTTGACTGCTATACAGCTCAACTTGAGCTATTTTTTTCAAGACAGATATTTATCTGAATCTCTCACATACTTTTCACATACATTAGAAGCTCTGCCATTTGAAAGCACTGAGGAATCTGGCAAGAAAATGTCTTTGAAACAATGACCCAAAGGGACACAGACTGCCTATTAATTGGCTTAATGAGGATCTGAGTTCCTACAGCCAATTTTTCAGCCAATTTATATTTAGCAGCAGAACCAATGCATAATTGCACAACCTATACCTTGGTTTGAATGGAGTATAGAAGTATGTTAACAGCTTATTTTAAAAATCAAATGATAACGACTTCTTGAAGAATTCAAAACTTTCAGCTGACAGGAATAAGCAAGGCAAATGGAACGGAGTTCCCAATTCTTCATCTTCTAATAGTAAAGATTTAAGATGAAGAATACTGATGTATAACAGAAAAAAGTACCATATACATCTATTCAGCTTATCACAAATATTTGTAATTTCAACTGCTGTGAATAAAGTGTGATTTTTTTTTTCATATCCCATGCTTTTATTCCATTTCAGACAATGATTACTTCATAAAGTGATTCATAGGAACTAAACCAGAAAGCAGACTAATCCTCGGGGTTACTATTTAAAAGGGCAAGAGAGAATGAAATGCAGATGGCAAACAATTCCTCAAGCCCATTTTGAAATCAGTATCCTCTTCAGGCCAGACTCTCCTTCCTAATTATCTTCTTTGAATAACAATTCACAGTTCTATATTCTCTTGGCTGATTCCAGAGTGTTGCCTTTGAACACTCACTATCTGACTGGAAAGGACAAACAAAGCTCTATAGCTTCTCTTATGGCCAACATAAAGAAAAAGCTAGATTCTTTCTGGGATGGATGGGTAGGGACTGCCCTTCATCAACCCTTGGTTTCCTGCTACTTAGGAAATTGTGATTTACACCGGAAGAATCACTTCAGGACTACAGTGGCTGAACCTGAGTTATAAATCAGGTACCAATGAAGTTAGCAAGGCTTAAATTCTAATTGACTTAAATGATCTGCAGATTGCACTGCATGTTACTTATTAAGGTAGATAAAGTAACTCTATACTAACTTAATGTTTAACAATATATATGTATATAGTACCTGCTTTGATGAACAAACAACATCTTGAAGTAGTTGGAAAAAGAGGCAAGGACGGATTTGTGTGCCTTAAAGTACACATCACCAATGGCAACTGTGCAGTCACACAGGAAACCAAACTCCCTCTGAGCATTAAGCTGCTGTAGAAGAATAAGTCCATGGTTGGCCAAATCCATCTTTTAAAATCTGTAAAGCAGAAAAAGTTCTTGAAAACATCTTTCTTTAAAGATTCTGTCATGTGCCCAAAGAATGTGAAATTTGGGAGGGTACAATTCACAGGTACTAAAACCATTTATCTGATTTTTATAGCCATCTATTTTTTACCTGTTGTGAATGAGCAGGAAACATTCAAGCACTTAACAATCCAAATTGGGACCAGAATTTCCATCACTAAGCTCATGCTCCTTAGATAAAACAAGGAGGGCAAATAGCTGCCTTGGTTGGGTAGCCTCAGCAATAGCGGGAGGAAGAAGAGACAAAAATCAGCTGGTGGCAGGTACCATCAGCTGGTGGCTTTGGTGCACAGGGCAAAAGAGCAAAGATGATGGGGGGAGTTAAAAGTGCATGTTGTAGTTGTAAACATGAATGGGTTGCCAAAGCACCCAAATTTCAATCAATCAACTATGACTATCTCTAGGATTAAAATCAACAAAGGAAAAAAAGCAAGAATAGATAACATAATAATTAGCACAACAATACTCATTACCTGTTTGCCAGTAATGTATCAATATATATTTCAGACAACTAAAAAGATCAAATTTATTTAAAGCCATCGCATTCATAATACTTCCAGTTTGTGGACAGGTTGAAATTACAATTAAAAACTTGAGAGCAAATAAATGAAGGTTTTGGTTTGTGTTAAAATATACACGCATAGTTTTAGAATATTAAAAGATATATTTGGAAATGCTGCATAGGATCAAGAGAATTAAACCAAATGTAATTCTAAAACTCTTGATCCCTCATAACATTTTGAAATATTTGGGAATATTTATAGGAGTCCTGAATATAGCTTTATCTAAATGCTACAGTAGTAGTGAATTCTCTCGGTTAGTTTTCAGCTATGTTTTTATATTTTATTTTATATTTTGTTTCTGTAATGAATGCTTTGCACAGCAAATTCCATCAACTGTTCAGGAAAACTTGCAGCCAACGGGAAAATGAATTAGATAAAAATCACAGCATTCATTTGAGGTTAAATTCAAAATAAAATCGAATATATCTGTTTTCTGGATGACAAATTCAGAATTGTTCGAATTTATAGGCAGCATCTAACATGAAATAAAGGCGAGATCTCTCTGGAGAATTGTGAGAGCATCCCTGCTTCTCTGCCCAGGGGGAAAAAAAAACAGCATCCTGAAGAAGGGTGGGATCAAAATTCAAAAGCATCTTCCGCCCCAGGAAAAAAAGCAGAACCTCTTCCGAGAGGCTTGTCCCTCCCTTTGGAGAGAGGAACTTCTCGCCAAGCGCCAGCAATAAAAAGCCACTCAGGAGGCAGAAAACTCTCGCAGACGCCAACGGGGCGGGCAAACAGCAGCCTACAGCGGTGGAGGACCGCAAGCTTCCTTCACCCCCCGCCCCCGCCGTGAATCACACTGTGACAGCCCGCCGGCATTTTCTATTGGCTGCCTGCGGAGCAAAAGGGGCAAGGCAGCGAGGCCAAGCGCGCGCCACGGCCACTGCCTCGGCCCCGCCTTCTCCCCTTGCGCAGGCGACGCGAAGCCGCCGCGTGCGCGCACACGCAACGCACGGAGGCGGCGGGGCGGCGTACGGACGGCGGCGCGAGACGACGTAAGCAGCGCGAGCGAGCGGGCTGGGGCGCCTAGGCGCGCGAGAGACGGGAACCGCCGCTGTCGCCAGGGCCGCCTAGGCTGCTGAGGAGACGCAGACGGAGCCGCCCACCCTCACCCCCCCTCCTTTCCTCTCTCTCTCTCTCTCTCTCTGCCTCCCTCCCTTTCCCGCTCCGCGCGGCTGCCTCGGCGCCTGCCCCTCCCCCTTCCTCCTAGGCCGGGCTGCTGCCGCCGCGGGTGAGAGAAAAAAGGGGAAAGGCCGCTACTCAGCTCGGCGAGGGCGTACAGGGCCAAGCCAAGCCCGGATCAGACCAGGTTCTGCCAGGGCAGGAGTTTCTCTAGCAGCCTCAACCGGGAGACCTCTCCCTCTCCTCCCCGAGGCAGCCGCCTCCACCGGCGCCATTTCGGGGTCTCGGCTGAGAAAGCCCCCTCAGGGCCCGGGAGCCTTCTGCCTTTCCTCCGGGTCTGAACCTGGCCTACCCGACCGATCGCCAGCACAATGGTGGGACGGGAGATTGGGGGCAGGGAAGAGCAAGGGGCCTCGCCGCCGCCGCCACGCGCCCCCTCCCTCTTTCCTCCCGGCCACCCGCCCCTCTCCCGCGCCTTCTCGGAGGATGAGTGGGGTGGGGGTGGGTGGGGGGTAGGCGGCACTCACCTGGCTCGCGCTTTCGGGGAGGGAGGGGGGCCGCGGTCTCCGCCAGCCCAGGAGGAGCAGCAGCAGCAGCAGCGCCAACAACGGAGTCAGCGCGGCGGCGGCGGCGGCTTTTCCTGTCCGGTTACGTTAGGGTCACATGACCGAGAGCGGAGCAGAGAGGCTGTAGCGAGGAGCCCCCGCCGGGGAGAGACGGGGGAGGGGGAGGCGGCGACGAGCGCTGTGGCGGCAACAGCAGCAGGAGCCTCCCCTCCCCCGCTTTCCTCCTTCGCCGCCTGCTTGGCTGGCTTGGCTTCGCCTATTGGCGCGCGCCGCTTGCAGGGAGCGGGACGCAGGCCTCACCGGCTGGGCTGAGCCGTCACGGCCGCCGAGCTTTTTGCGGCCGTAGTAATTCTTGCGGGAGGGGGCGACGGGAAGGGGTCCCATTTCTGCGCGCTTTTGGTTCTTGAAAGCTTAGCCCCCGTTCTTCCCCTTCTTGTCAATGGGCTTCCGTTGCTCTGATACAGGTGGGAGAGAAGTGGTAGCCAGAACTGAAGTAAGGTGCACTTGGGTTAGAAAAGAGGGATAATTTTAATCGTCTGCGCGTAGCCCTTGGCTTGATTGGACTCTTTATGACACTGAGATGACAACTTGAAAAAAAACGATTGGCATCTGAGTATTTCTAAAGTATGCATTTAAGTAGTTAATACTAAATCCCACTTCTCGGTGCAGAGGTCAAGTAACATGGATTTGAACTTAGTAAACTTATTTGAAGTGTATCCCGTGACTTATGATGAGAAATGTGTTGATTTTTTAGGAAGCTCAATACATTTATCTCAGTGCAAAGAAGATTCCATTAATAGGTTTAGAGGGCAGAATTGCATGCTTTTAGCTGGTGAACTTATTTCTTTGATGGATAGCAGTAATTCTGTAGCTTGAAATAAAGTATTATTGTATGGTGTTTCATAGTAGGAAATATGAAATATATCAAACTGCTGGAATTTAATTTCTTATAAAAAACCCTGAACTTTAAGCAAAGTGATAGTGAGATTAATGGTTATGTGATGTATTAATTGCGTGATCTGTACCAAAGTAAATGAGCTCTGAAGTTAACAATAATGTATGCAGTAGGTTTTCTCACAAGAGAGACTCATTTAGTAAGGTTCAATATGAATAGGATTGTGGTAGCTTGATGTCGTTTCCCAGAAAAGTGGGGAATTTGTTCTAAGCATTTCTAAATCTCTGAACTTGCTTTGATTTCTGTCAGTTGCTTTCTGTTATTGCTTAAGCAGCTATTTCATTTTTTTACTAGGCTGTGGAGGTTATACTTCATTTTTTGTTCTATTTGTTTTACAGATATGTAATCAGGTCTTCTCCTTTGTATTTATATTGAAGAAAAAATTGCATGTGATTCTACACACATTGCTCAGAAATTAGTCCTTTGAGTTTAGTAAGTTACAGTGAGGTTAGCATGTGTAGGAGTAAAGACTTAACTTCTTAATAAACATTAACACAAACAGTATTGGTCTGTCTGTCTGTCTGATCTGGATTTCCTGATGGGAACCTGTAATTTTAAAGTTGGGAAAAGGTTCTCTTGAAATAGTTGTATGCTTTAATATCTAATGTTATGTATGTTCAATTTTTGTTTCAGGTAGTTGTCTTTTATTAATTATAAGTAAAGCATTAAAAGGGGGGAAAGGAATAAATTATTGAAATTTAGTCTCAGATTTACAAATCCATATGATTTTCCCTGGATCAGTACTACTGATTTCATTACAAATACAGAGGGTCTATGAAAATTTAAATAGTTCACTTCTGACTTATGCATTGAATTTGTAGTATTTTGTATAATTAAATATACCAGTAAAATTTGTTAGTTACAAATTTGTGTTTAAGCTTAATTTTTAGTTATAGTTTTAACATTAACAGCTTTTTCCTAGCCCTTCATTTTCCATTTCAGCGTGGATCTTTCAGTTTAAAACAATATAAATAAAACATATCAGAGCAAAAGAATGGCACCAGAGGTAATTTCTCCATGACAATAAAAACTTATATTACAATAATTAATCATACATTGCTTTTAGTGTGCATGAATCCAGTTTAATGGTCTTGGTCTAGGAAGGGATATGGTGCAGTTATTAAATGTACAGCTTACTTTATTAAGACCTCTGCTAATAAACTGGGTTTTAGAATCACATTTTGATGCTTTGAAGAGTGCAAGCCATCTAGACACTTTATTTGCAAAGAAATCTACAAAGCATTCCAAGGATTGAATTTCAGTTTAGTGGCTCCCATAGAACCCATCATGGAAGTTCAGTGATTGATAATTGGATCCCAAATATAGTAGAACCTCTGGTCACGGCCATAATTTGTTCCATAACTTTGGCAATTTCTTCATCTTCTAATGTTTCGTCTTCAGGAATTTCTGGTTCAGGGGTCGTGTTTGATCACCACTGGAGTTTGTGTTTATGACCAGATTCAAAAATTTTGTGAATTTTTTGGTCAGATTTAGTTGTGGTCAGAAGCGTTCGTGACCAGAGGTTCTACTGTAACATTTTCATGTTAATATAAGAAGCAACCCAGTTTATTAAAAAGGACAACCTGAAAGCTTTTGAAAAGTTAATAGTGGTAGATTTTATTTAGTGGGGGGAAAACTTTTGTATTGAAAAGTAATACAGCAGTCAGACATGAATAACATGATGATGATCATCACAGTAGTTCTTGTTTAGTAACTTCCTGTTTGCAATTATGACAGTGATGAAAAAGTAGCTTTGTGGTCTATAAAGCAAAAGAAAGCTGAAGTAAGATCATAATCACACTTGCAGTTTCACTTTACTTAAAGACTGAGTTGTTGGTGCCAGTTATGGTCATTAAATGAGGACTACCTATATACTTCCGGCATTGATGTATCATTTGTATTGCTGGTTCACTGAATTGCCTGGGTTCGTATAGTCCTCCAAGCTATAAACTGGCTCAGCTTAGTGTGCTGTGTAAAACCAGTGATCTGATGAAAACTCTTAGCTTTGTTCCCTGCTTGTGAGCATTTAAGCATAAACTAATGATTATGAACTCTTGATGTAAATCTGCTATATTACTAGTAGAGGACTGCATTTTAATTAGTAGGATTAACATTTGTACATAGCATTACACTTTTAAGTTTGCATTAAAATTTAAATTAGCATTAACATTTAAATCTGAACAGTGATTTAAACTTTGCTAAACAGTGAGTTACATACTGCTCTTTTGTACTAAGTCATAAAAAACCTTCCTGGATAACAGTTTTTCAATTTTTTACCTATCAGGTATTATAATGTAACTTAAAGATGTAAAAATAAATCAGTATTTGAATTGCCTATTGTGTGATTTATTGTATCTGTTTTATCCTGGTTTTGTGGGGAGCTCTTGCTATACTAAATGTAAACTATCTTTTATAAACCAAGGATTGGCAGAACAGATTAGTATTTGTTGATAGGTGATTTCTGGCTCCTAATTGTTAAATAAAAACAAATCCTATCAGCAAGTTAGGCTTTTGAAGAAAAGGAAGTGGGAGGAAATATTTCTAGCTGAAATGCATTAGGAGTGTCCTGTTCCTTAGTTCAAAGCTTATCTATCTCAATAATTGTTTACTCAGATGTGTTGGATTCCCTCCAGTTAGCTGGGCAGTAAATAGTACAGTAGTTCATTTTTGCAGTGAAAGCTGCTTTCTAATAATGAGGTGCAATACTCTAGTTGCAAAAACTGATCTCATTAATTTAAATAACCAGGTTTTGGCTGGAGTTAAACCTTTCTGAGAAATTGTAAGAGTATTCAAAATTTAATCTCATTTTTGCCTCTAATTATAATAGTATTTGCTTTTATACTATTTGGGCATAAATGTGCTGTCCCCATGTATTTTTTGCCCCTTTCCAACAGGGGCAAAATTTCAAATTAATTTACATACACTTTGTTAATTATGTAAATTGGAGAAATTCATTTTTCAGGAAAGGTACTGGAATTTTTTCCAGTGCAGAATTGAATAGGTAAGTGATATTAGCATGCTTCATTTTGTTCATATATTCAGTATATGTATCTAATACATTCTTTAGTACTTTTACTCTGAATAATAGAACATAGAATTTGAAGGGGACTGTGAAGATCTCCTTATCCAATCGCCTGCCTGGAGCATGGATCTATTACTGCAGCATCCTGACAGATGGCAACCCAGCTGCTGTTTAAGTATTTTTCTTGAAGATTGACCACTTCCCCAAATAGTCTTTTCCATTGTTTATTTTTATCAGGGTTTTTTTCCCTTACTGTCCAAAATTTATCGCCTTGTAATTTAACTCCATTGCTTATCTTGTCTTCTGGAATGACTTCGAACAATAATGCCCTGAGTTTTACGTTATCATCCTTCATATAACTGCTGTTGTGTCTTGTAACAGTCATGGGCTGATCATACCCAACACTTCCAATTGTTTCTAGCAAGTTTTTTTCTTTCCAGGTCCATTATTTCTTTCTGAGCATTCTTCAGTTTGTTAGTATACGCAAAGAACTGAATGCCATACACTAGTGGCAGTCTGATCCATGTTGCTGCTGTCTTTAATTCATTTGAGTTTTTGTCCATGTGTCATGCAGTTCCATATTTCAGGCATGATATTCCCTCTGAAAAAAAAATTGGGGCCGGCCAAGAGACCCCCCCCACCGCGCGCCAAGAAATCGCTGCCCAGCTCCCTTTCGCACCGCCCACCTGCCCGCCCGCCGCTCGCACCGCCCGCCAGCCGCTCGCACCGCCCGCCGCACTGCCTGCCCGCTGCTCACACCGCCCGCCCGCCCGGCCTCCGCTCGCACCGCGTTGCCTCGGGAAGGGAAAGGCAAAACCAGGAGCCGCTGCTGCCGTTGCAAAGCGCCGCCGTGGCTCTTCCTTTTTGCCTTTCCCTTCCTGAGGCAACGCGGGACTGGAGCCACGCAGAGCCGCGCCGGCGGTAGCAACTCCTGACTCGGGGCCTCCGAGGGGAGGGGAAGGAGGAGAAGAAGGGGGGGAAAGGGGGGGGGCGGTTCCCCAAAAAATCGGAATTCCGATTTTAATCGGAAGAATATCATGTCTGATATTTGGATTGTGATGCTTCAAGCATTTAGATTACACAATAGCAATATATGTACTGCTGTTCAGTATGGTTTCCCCACCATTCCATGGCTTTACATCTGATTTTCCTACTACTTTGATTTCCTATAATCTAGATACAGATTATGCATTTGCTGTTGCAATTCATCTTGGCTGGTTTGTTCCATTGTTTCAGCTTGACAAAATCCTTTTGAATATTGATACTGTTCTATATGGTGTTTACCAACCTCCAACTTTTTCATCTTCAAATGTGATCATTTTTAATGCCTCACCCAGGTTATTGATAAACACATTGAACAGCACAGTTGAATAGAGCCTCATGATATGTTTTAACATGTCCAGTTTGCTGTTGTGTTATTGATATACATTTATTGAATAGTCCTCGATTTACAACAGTTCATTTAGTGACCATTCAAAGTTATAATGTACTGAAAAAAGTGACGTATGACCACGTTTTTCTCTCTTAACAACTGTTGCACCATCCCAATGGTCACATCAAAATTCAGATGCTTGACAATTCATTTACGATGGTTTCAGTATTCTGGTCTTGTCCTCATCTTTTGTGAGCTTCTGACAAGTAAGTCAATGGGGAAGCCAGATTCACTTAACAACCATTTTACTAATTTAATAGCTGCTGTGATTCATTTAACAATTGTGACAAGAAAGATCATAAAATGGGGCAAACTCAATAAATGTCTCTTGGCAACATAAACGTTAGGCTCAATTGTGGTTGTAAGTCCTGAACAGTTCTCAACCAGTTCTGTATCCATATAGTATAGCATAGCATAACCATCTTTAAAACTGTCCAAGAGGGTTATTTAACACTTTTCTGAATTAAATTTCAGTATTTCCAGTGCATTCCTGAAGTTATACTGAAACAGCTGAGTTATTGAGTCATTCAGTAGGGCAGGTGATAATCCTAAATAGGCGTGTCTCGCTACAAAACAATTGCTAATATTTGGAAAAGGTAAAGAAAAGGTAATACTTAGTTTCCAGTTGTGAAATGGAAGTACAGTATCTCACAGAAGTGAGTACACCCCCTCATATTTTGTGAATATTTAAGTTTATCTTTTCATGTGACAACACTTAAGAAATGACACTTGACTACAATGTAAAATAGTGAGTATACAGCTTGTATAACAGTGTAAATGTGCTGCCCCTCAAAATAACACACAACCATTAATGTCTAAACCCCTGGCAACAAAAGTGAGTACACCCCTAAGTGATAAATGTCGAAATGGGGTCCAAAGTGCCAATATTTTGTATGGCTGCCATTATTTTCCAGTACTGCCTTAAGCATAAGAGTTCACCAGAGGTTCACAGGTTGCCACTGGAGTCCTCTTCCATGATGTATGACGTCACGGAGCTGGTGGATGTTGAGAGACCTTGTGCACCTCCACCTTCTGTTTCAGGATGCCCCACATGCTCAATAGGGTTTAGGTCTGGAGACACGCTTGGCCAGCCCATCACCTTTACCCTCAGCTTCTTTAGCAAGGCAGTGGTCATTTTGGAGGTGTGTTTGGGGTCGTTATTATGTTGGAATACTGCCCTGCCGCCCAGTCTTTGAAAGGAGGGGACCATGCTCTGCTTCAGTATGTCACAGTACATGTTGGCATTCATGGTTCCCTCAATGAACTGTAGCTCGCCAATGCCAGCAGCACTTGTGCAGCCTCAGACCATGACATTCCCACTATGCTTGACTGTAGGTAACACACACTTGTCTTTGTACTCACCGGGTTGCTACCACACACGCTTTGACACCATTGGAACCAAATAAGTTTTATCTTGGTCTCAGAGGACCACAGGACATGGTTGCAGAAATCCATGCCCTTAGTCTGCTTGTCTGCAGCAAACTGTTTGCGGGCTTTCCTTGCATCATCTTTAGAAGAGGCTTCCTTCGGGGACAACAGCCCTGCATACAATTTGATGCAGCATGTGGCATATGGTCTGAGCACTGACAGGCTGATCCCCCACCCCTTCAACCTTTGCAGCAATGCTGGTAGCACTCATACGTCTTATTTCCCAAAGCCAACCTCTGGATATGGTGCTGAGCATGGGCATTCAAGTTCTTTGGTCTACCATGGCGAGGCCTGTTCTCAGTGGAACCTGTCCTGTTAAGCCAATGTATGGTATTGGCACCATGCTGCAGCTCAGTTACAGGGTCTTGGCAATCTTATAGCCCAGGCCATCTTTATGTAGAGCAACAATTCGTTTTTTCAGATCCTCAGAGTTCATTGCTATGAGGTGCCATCTTGAACTTCCAGTGACCAGTATGAGAGCTATATCAAATTTAACCTCCTCCTTCACACCTGAGACCTTGTAACACTAATGAGTCACATGATACCAGGAAGGGGAAACAGCTACTTGGGCCCAATTTGGACATTATCACTTAAGAGTTGTACTCACTTTTGTTGCCAGGGGTTTAGACATTAATGACTGTTGCATTATTTTGAGGGGACAGCACATTTACACTGTTATACAAGCTGTATACTCACTACTTTACATTGTAGCCAAGTGTCATTTCTTCAGTGTTGTCACATGAAAAGATACACTTAAATATTTACAAAATGTGAGGGGGGTGTACTCCTGTGAGATATTGTAGCTCTTCACTCCATTTTGCATTTAAGAGGGTGAGTGAGTGATTTTCTCATACATTCCATACAAACTAGCAACCTTAGTATTACTTTTCATAAGCTAGATATACTAATTGTTGAGCTGCGAGAGATATCAGCCAGACTGTGAGGCATTGCTAATGTTCTGTCCAGCATTATGTGATACTTCCAAATAACAGAATACTGTATTATTTCCAAATTGAAATACATTCTGAAACAACTTACTGTGTATATGAAGACTGCATTTTTCAGACTTGATTATTTAACCACTACCTGACTCTGTTGTTACATCCTCTGTTGTTACATCCTCATCCACTCCCTTAACTTTCAACTACTATTGACCTCACTCCATTCCTAAGAGTTCTGTAAGGGGCCTGCATAAGTGCACAATCGTGCCTACTGTCCCTGTCCTATTATCCTCATTTATTCATACCTATTTCCTGTATTCATACTTATTTTTATTGTTATACCTATTATCTTGTAAGCGATTGATAAATCAGAGAAATAAACTGCAGGATAATAGTAGCAGAAACAAGTTGAGGCTTCTCTTTCCCTCATACAATATTTTATGTTCATTATTTGTTATGTTTGCAAAATTTGTATACCAAATTGTTAATGAAATTGTATAATTGCATACAGGTAGCCCTCAACTTGTGACCACAATTGACCCCAACATTTCTATTGTTTAGTGAGACATTGTTAAGTGAATTTTGTCCCATTTTACTACCTTTCTTGCCACAGTTAAGTGAATCACTGCAGTTGTTAAAGTTAGTAAGTGAATCTGGCTTCCCCATTAACTTTATCAGGTCACAAAAAGTGATCACATGAATCTGGGACACTGCACCTGCCATAAATATGAGTCAGTTGCCAGGCACCTGAATTTTGATCAGGTGACCATGGAGATGCTACAATGGTCATAAGTGTGAAAAATGGTTATAAGTCACCTTTTTCAGTGCTGTTGTAACTTTAGTCACTAAAGGAATTGTTGTAGAGGACTACCTATATACTAAAGCAATGGAAAAGGCTTGACACTACAATTTACAATTTTTAGGAATGATGTCTTGAATATCTGCTTCCCAGATTTGTTTTCATTTCATTTCAACTGTTTAGCAGTTTAAAGTGGGCTTAAAGATTTGTGAACCCTTTAAAATTTAATATTTCTGCATAAATATGACCTCAAATGAATAAAAAATATTAGACTTTTTCTAATGTTTGATCCAAAAATACTCATTTGTGTATGAAAAAAGTAAACCTTTAATTTCAGTAATTGGTGTTGCTGAATATTTGGTGCAATCAGTGCTATTAAACAATAGATAACTTGATGAACCCTACACGTCGGCTTGAAGGAATTTAAACTAATCTTCCTTATCAAACAGCTTCAACTCAAAGATATTGGTGGTCTTGATGAAGTGGTCTTTAGTTCCATAGATGTTACTGTGGGATTGTTTGAGACCTCCCAGAGTATTACATGCTTTGCTGTTTGTGTCATCTTGGTTGGTCAACTTCTCCTGGGAAGGATAACAGTGGTGCTGAATTGCCTGCATTTGTACAAAATCTACCTAACTAACAGTAGACTTGTGGAATCCAAATTATTTGGAAATAGTTATGTAATCTTTTCCATCCTGGTGAGTATTAACAACTTTTTTTGGAGGTCCTCGGAAATCTTGTTTAACTCATGACACACTTCCATATACTATGCTGTAAAGACAGACTTTGATAAGAATACCCAGAATGTTGTTAGGCAAGACCTTATCATTTCACATGACCTCATTCATTGAAATATCTGATTAATTTCCCCTTCAAATGAACTAATAATCCTAGAGGTTAATACATTTTTGTCACACACATGTAGCTTTGGATCATGCTCAATAAATGATCAAGTATATTGACTTTAATTGGATTATCTAGTTTAATGTGAATAGTATCACATTTTAGATCATACTGATGTAAAAACATTAAAAATTCAAAAAGGTTCACAAATGTTTAAGCCCCATTGTCTCAAGAATTGCAAGTATGCTATTACTGTGTGTATAATGTGTGCTGCTATCATTGTTACTGAGGGCATGTGAAAAATTATGAAGTCATTCAAATGATAAAATGTACCTTCCTCACAAATGCTTTGGGCTTTTTATTTTAAAAATGTGCACTGTATGAAAAACAAAGCTATTAATAGTTATCATATTGTTTCCCATCATAAAATTTCAGCAGTAGGTTCATTTACAAACATTCTTCCCACTTTCTGAAACTAAAGAACAAACTTCTTTTAAACTCTTACAAAAATGTTAAAATTTGACAATATTCATGATACATTTTGGAAAGTTAGTTGAGAACCAGATCCTGGGTACATAAGTTAAAGCTTTCATGAGTTTTCTGGTGTATCTAGTCAAAAGGTTTTGGATTTGAGAGACCTTAATCTTGCTTCAAAGAAATCAATGCATTTCTTACAACCATTATTTTATTTCACAGCTTTTCAGTTGGTGTTCATACATGCATAATGGTTACTGAGGAAAATTTGTCTAAGGCAATATGGTCAAAGACATTGCTTTGATTAAATTTCTCTTGCTTCTTGAAGAAACATGTCTGCATTTATAAAATCTTTGTGTTAAGCAATTTCAAAGACAGTGACTGTTTGAGCTGAAGATTATTTTTAATTTTAACTCTTCCTTCATAAATGAACAATATTAGAATTGTTCATTTTCTATGCATTGGCTCCCCATATACATAATGGCATATTATATACATATTTTTTCTTAATTCTATTGAACGTATTGTGAAAAAATGTACAGCTTATATACAGAAAACAGTATCGTATATACTGTACGTACATCCTTTTCCTGTAACAGATAATCTGTATCCATAAGATAGAAAACCAGCCTCATAATGCTTTTACACCATGAATTCCAAGAAAACATAGTAATGAAATATGAAATTAAATGCAATGACTCCCAACATTTTGTAGCAAATGTCCATAAATTTATCATGACATTTGCTTGCTTTCTAAAATGGACAAAATTGAAGTCTAATAAACCTGTTGCTCAGATAACGACTAGTCTTGTAAAATGTCTGTTGTAATGTACTCCTGGTATCAGAAAAACACTCTTCCAAGTTCAAACATGACCTGCAACATAAAACAGAATTTTGCTAGCTTGCATGCTTATTTGGCTGATTTCTATTTTTAGTGTTCGCACAAAGTGCTGTATGGCAAGGCATCAGGGATCAGTAACTTCCAACCCAAAAGCACAAAAGATTTGGAGCGGGGGGACGACGACCCAAAACAGCAGAATGAATACTGAATTCTACACAGTGGTCATGGAATGGGAACAAATGGGGAGGGGCTATAGAAAAGAGAAGCATTGTAAGGTGGAACATGCATGGAGACAGAACAAAGAGTATACTGCATCACTGCTACACTTTTGCAAGTTTAGTGAATTTAAATTTATTCCCTGTATTATTCTGAAATACAGCTCTTCCAAACTTTTTAACTATTTGGAATCTGTTAACTATGGCTGTATTAGGACAGAGGGCTATTTGATTTATAATAGTAACCAGGGAATTTATTATTTATTAAGCTTATGTGCTGCCTATCTCATAGTTTGAGGTGACTGGGTGATTTACAATGTAATAAAACAGATGACAGATTTCAACTGCAGCAGCAGTGGTGCCTGCTGTGTCACTGCACCAACCACTTCCAGCCTATGGCTTTTCCTTCAGTGTGCCCATGCCAGAAGAGGGAAGATCTCATTTCTGGTGGCAAGAAGTTCCAAAATGGGGGGGGGGGATGAGGCAAAAAAGGATCATCCCCTGGACCCTACCAGCTAAAATTCCATAGCTGATGGGATCTGCAGTAGGTTCCTGCCAGAATTAGGAGTAGGCTGATCCCATTAGGGAAAGATTTCTCAGACACCCTGCACCCATGCCACGGAGAGTTTTAAAGGCTTTAAATAACCAATATATTGAATTGGACCCAGAAGCACATCAGCAACCAGTGCAACTTGTGTTAACTGATGTTACATGTGCCACCTAGAGACTTCCAAAATTGCACTGCCACATTCTGGACCAATTGTAGATTCCAAATAACTGTTCAAAGATAGCCCCATGTACAGTGCATTACAATAATCCAAATGAAAGATGACAGAACACAAGTAATTGAGTGCCTGGCCTCACAATCCAGAAAAGGGCACAGTTGGTGCACACCACAAAATTATGCAAAGGGTCTCCTAGCCACAACTGCCATCTGCACTTTGAGCTAGAATCCCAAGTCCCAAGACAACTACTGTGTTGCACACCAGATGTGTCTGGTAGTGCCACCTCCTCCAGCACAAATGTATTTATTCTTCAGTAGCCAGCTTTGCTCTGATGTCATTTGCTGTTAGGAAGGCCTGGATAGGTGAGGTTTACCCTTTTCTATTACTCCCTTCTGTGTCTATCCACCTTGTTTGCTTGCATATTGAACTAGTTTTGGGGGGGTGGATAGTTATTCTTGCCTGTGTACTACTTGTACTTGCTGAAGGCTTTAGCAATTAGTCTACTAGCTGAGTTTTAGCACTAGGATAGGGATTTACAACTTTCCTCCCCCAGAGAGCAGCATTTAGCCTTTCAGTTGTGGAGCCAGAAACAAAAGATAAATGTTATTTAATTAAACGTAATTACTATGATTACTCCTCATGTATTCAATCTATTCTCATCCTTTGCATTATACATTTGGAAAAACTCAAGGCCATTCCTATGATTTGGGGTATTGCAGCATGAATAAGCTTCATACTTTCTGGTATGGATACAACACTATCCAGGAAGGACTGGAGGACAGAATTTCTAGGCCTTTGCTGAACAAATAATATCTAATAAAGAATACATTACTCCAATGACAACAGAGGAAGAGGTTTCCATTGTATTTTTGACTGGGACTATCTTGCATCATTGAATTTCTAAACAATACTATTGGCAACACAAAGTAAAACAGGCAATAGAATATTCAATACATGTAAACAGCATGTAAAACATTAAATTATCATTAAATCTTTGTCCAGCCTACATACCTTGGAATATACAAAGTGATCCAACATGCACTGTAATGAACTTATGCTGGTCTGATTTATATGGCTATAAAATAAGGCTGTGGGTTAAAGTAAAATAGTATAGTAAAATTGACAAGCTATTTACTATCCTGATTTCCTTACTTTTAAATAAATTTATGGAAAATATTTTCAAATTATTTGGAAACTTGTCCCTTGTCTAAGGAAACAGAACTTTTCAATATTCTTCAGTGAACTTTTCAACATTCTGTGTATGTTTTAAGAAACAATTTTAGTAAACCAACCTCTATTGTGATGAGTATCACTATCATCCATTCCAACCGCAGAGCATGTTTTTCATTCAAATGATTTCTCATCAGATCTGTCAGTTCTGTGCACTGCTGGAGCTTTTCATTTACTACCTTCAGTAGTAAGGATAGAAAAGTTGATGTTTCAGAAAACCTTGAATAAACAATTTCTCAATATAAGTTACTTCCAGAGATGAATTTATTGAAATAGAAAATATGGAGAATTATATCACAATGTTTTTATAAACTGAATACACTAGAGTAGCTAAGACTCAGTACTCAGAACAATTCTTAAGTCTTGGGAGATGTGATTTTTTCAGCATTCACACAATAGATTGCAACATTAATCCCAGGCTTTAATTTTCTTTCTCCACTTGCATGCATTTATAAACTTAAATGGAAATATATTTTTCTATTCAGCATTTCTTGTATCGAACTTAAGGAAATATTTAGGTAACAGCCCTCATTGCAATTGCTCTCTGAAGCATTTAGTTAAATTGTGTAAGATACCCATCACAACCTAGTATACTTGACTAATAATCAAGGTTTAAGTCTAGATTAGCAAAACCCAGCTAACAATGCAATAGGGTTAAATATGCTCAAATCTTTAATAAAGTGTTAACGGCAGAGAATTTCAACACAAAAGTAGAAGCAAATCCTGAAATAAAGCCAAATGTAAAACAGTTCAGTTTGACAGTGTGAATACATATCTATTTTTATATATTCACATAGATTGCTTAATTGCAGCATTTTACTCCTGAAAAGCCATAGCTGAAGGTTCTCTATCATGGAACACAGGGGGGTCAAAAAAAGCTTCTTGTGCTCTTTTACTTGCTGTCCGAAAAAAATTACTTAACTTAAAAAACAAATTTGAGATACATGGGGCACAAATGTGTCAGATTTCACTATGAAAAATTATAGTTAAAATGCTGCAGAATCCTAAGGTAACTTATGTATTTATCAAAATTACCTTATTATTATTAGATTACTACTAATACTTATTCCATGCAGCATTATGTATCTTGTGGGTCAGGCCATACTTAGATATATACATAATGTGAATTCTATAAAAAGTCTGTTTTCTAAAATCCATGGTTCCCCAAATGGCATTGTCAATTTCATCATTTCTTATTGGACTGTGAAGATTCTGTAAAGTTTTTTAAAAACATTTTTTATCCATGTGCATTAATATAAAGACAGTAGTGAGGCCATTTTATTCCTGAATCCCATTATTCATACTGTCATGGGAGCAATCACATCTTAAAAAGCAAACTTATAAACCTTTTTACTTAATTTCATTTCAAACAACTGGGCTATATCAAGGGCAGCCAAAAACTACCTGTTCAATCTGTTACTGAATTAACATATACTTACATACTAATACTACCTATAACTATAGTCCAGAAACCAGTAAGAATATGTGGAATCTAGGGAAAGTTTCATGAATATTGTTACAGATTGTTACCTAGTGAGTTGGTTCATCCCAAATAATAATGCTCTGTAAAGCTAAACTGATTCCTGCTACACTACCATACATCAAAAACATTTCAGAAACAATCAATAGACAATTATAACCACATCACTGTAGTACATAAATCAACTGAAGCCCTCCAAACCATGTTATGTAAACCAAATGACTTAGCCAAGAAGAAAGACCAGAACTCATCTATAACAAAGTGTAAGGACTGTAACAGCTGGTGTGTAGGACAGACAGGCAGAAGATAGCAGAACACATTAATGAACAGCATTTAGCAACTGGAAGATACAATGAAAACTCACACCACATAGAAAGACTGAACTGTAATTTCAACTGGAAAACAGCATCCTAGACCAAGCTAAATCCAAAAAACTACAGAATTCCTGGAAGCTCAGCTTTCAGGTAAGTTCATCCATTAATATACAAATAGAGATAAATCACATTTACACAGCATTTCAGAGAGACAATAAAAAAGCTAAGAAAAAAGACCAGAACACATTCTCTCCAGCATCCTACACCCAGATAATCAGGGATTAACAGACAAAACAAGCAAAAAGCAATACTCTAGTTAAGGAACTACCAAAGAAAAAGTTACATTTCTACCAACACTGGGAAGGCAAACTACTGTATATATAAAGAGAGGGAAAGCCCCACACTCACAGCACTGATGTTACTTTGTCAATAATGAAACATCTGCAAACAACCAAGTTTAGAGAGCACCAATGACTCCATAGTTCAACTCTGACCTACTTATGTTCTCTTCTACTGAAAAGTGAATTTTGTAGAAAGTAGTACTTTATATTCACAAGTTCCTGATTGGATTTCTAAACTTTTCCTTGACTAGGATTTCTAAACATTTTTTTTGTTGCCATCTAACAACCATCTTTTTCTAGGGGGACACCAAGATACACTTCTGCAATAGCAATATATTGTACATATTTTAAGAAAAAACATCCAAGTAATTTTTAGAGTCAACCATTAATCAGAAAGTACTCTAGAAAAAAGCAAAACAGTTAGCAGAGAACCTGTAAAAGCAAGTTTCTCTGTAAAACTCCACTTGCTAAATTGTTGGTAATAACTGTTCCTCCACCCATCAGAATTACATGAATTTAAGAAAAAGGGTAAACTTGTCATAAAACTTCCCCGAAAGTTACAGAATGCATTGGTTATGTCTGCATAAAACAATGAATCTAGAATTTGGCTTATTCACAACAGCATGTTGAAGCTGATTGTGCCTAAACCATTCCTCCTGGTAGTGAGAACAGCTATACAAAAATCACAAGAAAGAAGCATCTCAAAACTAGCATTCTACTCGTCCTTCTGAACAATCCAATGATACAGTTCATACACATTGCTAAACAATTTAGAATTGGACTACCATTTTATGCAAATAGAAAATATTTATAAATTGTTCCTAAAAGAAATAGTGCAGCAGGCAGTATAACAATGTTTGTCCAAAAACAATGAAGATGAAAACAGAAAAATAAGATTTGTTAAGATTGGTTTTTTTAAAAATCCTCTAAACTTAGATAAAAATAAAATAATACCTTAACTCTGCGATCAATACTAAGAAACCGATACATTTTATCATACAGTTGTTCAAGATGTTCTCTGTCCCAGTAGAAATCTGGGGTAATCAACAGATCAGAACTCAGATTTATATGATGCCTGAGGAAGAGAAGATAAATTCTTATTTGAAAGCCAGTTGATGAATTGTATTTTGAATACTGCACTGTAATAAGTTGAGACAAACAAGTACTCTTTGGACAAACACCCTTCATGTAGCAAAAAACTTTGTTACATTCTCAGTGCTACAGAACTTACAGTTAAGTTTTTCATCTCCAAATAAACATTCTATTCTTTTAGAACCTGATTAAAGCTTTATATACAACATGTTATCACCTTTTATTTATGCGGATATATGTATATTACTATAAACTTAGGTTATCGGGAGTTGAAGGAAATACAGAATTTATCAAGTTTACAATTTAACAGCATAAGCATTATCATTTCCAGTTTTTAATACATTTATATGAGTCACATCTCAACAAAACCCCTTGCATAGTGATTTTTGCATCATTTCATGGGGCATATTCTAATTATCCAAACAATCTTGACATTTTAATGGAATGTGACTTTGGCTTAGCTGTAATGAGCCTTTCCGTTGTATTTAAGACTGTTTCCTATTCTTTAGGTTTTTGTTCCTTACAAGGGTTTCCATGTTCTCTCATAGTGAATTGGCTTCTTAAGGAGTAAATGTTATTTTTTACTCTAAACATAAAACATTTTAAAAGACTATGCTAGATTTATAGGTAGAAATATAAGTATCACTACATAAAAAAACTACTGGTATTAAAAATAAAAATAATATTTTTTATAATAATAATAAAAAACAATATACAATGGGATTAGTTTGAAGAATGTTTATCTTTGTGGTGATATGTGATGGAAGATAATTAAAAGTAAGGACCTGGCAAATAAATCACATTTTAACAGGAAAATAAGAAGATGCTTATTGGTATTAGATTGATACATGTAAACTCTGATTTCTCTTAAAAATTGGTTCTATTAAAGGACAATAGTCTAGGTGCAGAAGAGAGAAATATAATTGTACCACTTTAGAAATATCACACATTTAAAAAGCGGATTATACATGGCAGTATATTATATACATATATATGTGAATACTATCATGGGGTGTTTTTTTTTTAAAGATTGTTTTTGAAACTGACTCTAAAATGCAATCTTTTGGCTTGTCTTTAATTCAGATACCTCAAGGCAAACAGTTCCCCAATTTTCTGCATAACATCAGCATGAGAGAGTTTCAGTTTCTTTCTTAATTTAAGCATCTGTAAGAAGAGCGTAATAAACCAGTAAGAACATTTGATGTTTTTTAGATGTACAATATTACCCATCCCGATGCCAACTGCACTCTTTACTTGAACTGGCAGAAGCAATTCTGATGACAATAAAGATTTATCCTGAATTTCTGGGAGGACCCGAGTCTGGGAGGACCTCCAGATTGTGCACTGATTCTGTCTGATGCAAATCAACCAATGCAGAACCAAAGATGACAAATCCCCAGGATTGATTCAAAGTAATTAGATATTCTTATGTTTTTATAAGACCCAACCTTCAATTCAAGTCCTTATGTTTTGCTCTTCACTACTACCTAGGGAACACAATATTTTGCCATCTTCAACATACAACTGCTACATTGATTGTTTTTTCTTTTACTTTGAACATATTTAGACAACGTTCTTCTTTCCTTAGTATAATATGCCAGCCATTCTGAATTTTAGCTTTCCTGACAACTTCTCTAGAGTTCTGAACAGTCTATACATTTTTATTGGTGGCCTATTCCTCTTTCTACTCCTATATTTAACTCTATTACAGAGATTCATTTTCTAACAAAAGGATCAACTTTACCATATTCTATCATTTGCAAAGTGAATAAGAAACAAGTCTAAGTTTAATTAACTGTGAGAAGTTAAATTTTTATATTTCAAATTTCATGCAGGTTTTTCTATTTGGCATCCTGTATATTGAAGCTTTATTGACATGAAGATTATAAGCATGAAGTCAATCTACATTCAAGCAAATAGTTTGCCACAACAAAAATAAAATAGGTATAATTAAAACAGCAGGGTTTTCTCCTGAGACATAAGTTTAATTAAGCATTTTGTAAAGTCACTGAAGTTAACTGAAAGTGTTTCATGTTTAACTGTTCAAATTTAATACAGTTTCACTGAAATTTTGATTTGGCAAATCTCAATTCATTTCTTGTGTCCAGGAAGATGTGGTAAATACAACAATCCAAATTCATTCATCTACAGTATGGTGTAAAAAATCTGCAAAATTCCCATACTTAATTTTATGGAAGAATGAAAAAAATAGCAAGTACCTCAGGTATTGATTGGATAGATTCTACAAAATTATCCAGTGATGCTTCCCAAATGGCCAGTTTTACTACATTAGAGAAAAGCATAAAATGTATTATTCATATGTACTACACTTCCAAGTTTTATCTCAAAATAAAATATTTAAATTTTTACTGTCCAATGCTTGACAAGTAATGTTGGTATGCTAATTATTGCTTTTAAACTTTAAAGTAGGTACAAGTTTCTGATTTTAATGGAGGGACAGCAATTTGTCCATTAACCTGGTATGTTCTTTTTGACATAGTGTAATGTAAAAACCTTCCTTGCATGATACAGTATAATTTACAAATCAAGTCAAAATTGCTTTTTCAAGTATTTTTTTTTAAATCCTGGCATAGTGTTTTAGATGAACCATTTTACCATTTTATATGAACCTAACCAATTATTTCTCTGCTCTAAGTAGCAACTAAGATGGTTAAAGGCCTGGAGACAAAAACATATGAAGAATGGTTGCAGGAATTGGGTATGGCTAGTCTAGACAAAAGAAGGATTAGGGGTGACATAATAGCATTATTCGAGTATTTGAGGGTCTGCCATCAAGAAGAGGAGGGGTCAACTTATTTTCCAAAGCACCAGAAGGAAAGACAAGAAACAATGGATGGAAACTAATCAAGGAGAGAAGCAACCTGGAAGTAAAGAGAAACTTCCTAATAGTGAGGACAATTAACCAGTGGAACAGCTTGTCTTCTGAAGTTGTAGATGCTTCATTACTGAAGATTTTAAAGAAAAGACTGGAAAGCCACCCGTCTGAAATGATATAGTTTCCTGCTTGAGAAGAGGTTGGATTAGAAGACCTCCAAGGTCCCTTCCAGCTCCATTCTGATTGATAATTAGCTTTCCTACCAAAAAAGTAAAGGTAACATTTCTACTGCCCCATTCAATCAAAATATTCTATTCCCAATTCACATGATTCAATCATAAACCTTCCATTTCATGTTCCTTTCGGCCAAAAGGGAAACATTACAAAGTAGGAGTGCTTAAATTTTATACAGACTGCTGAAGATAATACACATTGTTTCTTCTGTTTCTCAGAAGTGGTTTGACATTGCCTCCTTCTTAGGACTGAGAGAAAGTGATTATCCCAAGGTCGCCCAGCTGCCTTTGTGCCTGAAGCAGGACTAGATGGTACTAGCCTGATGCTTTATCCTCTTCATAAAACTGGCTCTCAAAGGTGGTATTAAGGGTCACAAGTCTATAGTGAAGCATAAATTATTTGCAATGGCATAATCTACGTACTACTAAAATTTTTGTCTATCAAGGTTCTCAGTCATCCAGGTCATAGTTGTATCAAAAGGCCCAGTTGCTTTTTCAAAAATAAAAACCACTTTTGATATTAAAACTTTTGTTGTCATGACTTTGAACTAGGTGAAACACTGTTCATAGGGTAACACATTGTGAACCAAGGTCCCTCAAATGAGCTAAACTACAGCAGGTGTCCAAAATCTGGCATCATGACTTGTTGAGGGCATGAAATTTGGAAAGATTGTGGTTGCTTCAGTGTTGCTGGCTGCTAGTGTGGTTATGTGAACTTTATTTTGTGACAGTTTGCCATTAGTCTCACAATCCCTTGCTCCCTCTCCCACCCAGCAACAACCACTTATCTGCCTATTGGAACAATGAGAGCAGCCGATTACCTGCCTATTGAAAGGGGAAGAGAGAAAGGAAGGGAATGGAGATTTCTGTTGTTCCCTACCAAATTTCCACAAGGAAACACAATGGGGAAGCCAGCAGGAAATTGGCTGCTCCCATTGTTTTTTGGCCTACTCTTGGTCATTCATTTTCCATTTAGGTAAGGAAATATCTTTGAAACAATAACCCAACAGGTGTGGGTTGTCTCTTTTTCTTTCTTTCTTTCTTTCTTTCTTTCTTTCTTTCTTTCTTTCTTTCTTTCTTTCTTCTTTCTTTCTTTCTTTCTTTCTTTCTTTCTTTCTTTCTTTCTTCCTTCCTTCCTTCCTTCTTTCTTTCTTTCTTTCTTTCTTTCTTTCTTTCTTTCTTTCTTTCTTTCTTTCTTTCTTTCTTTCTTTCTTTCTTTCTTTCTTTCTTTCTTTCTTTCTTTCTTCCTTCCTTCCTTCCTTCCTTCCTTCCTTCCTTCCCTCCCTCCCTCCCTCCCTCCCTCCCTCCCTCCCTCTTTATTTTTCAGTCAGTATGCAGGAGAAAGTACTGTGAGACTCAGCAAATTGTTCAAAATAGTTGTAACTATAGATGCTTCATGCACAGTATTTTTGAGTGCTTTATTCATTATAAATGCATTCATGAACTCCATTTCCTCCCAGATTTCAAGTAATAATACAGATAATTAAATGAAATTATATGATGGACAGCTTACCAGAAAGGCAGAGAGCATTGGAAAAAGCAAACTTCTCTAAAATGAATTCATCCATTTCTAATTCTGAATTTATCAAGATTTCTCCTCTATGAAGTTTTGACTGCCCTCTACAAAAAAGATATGGATTACATTAGGTTCAGATAACTTGCTGTTCCCCCATCAGTCCCAGCCAGCATTACTATTGTCTAATAGTGACTCAAATGAGTGTTAGAAGAACCAGTATGACTGTGTAATAAAACATGAGCAGGTATCTTCAGTCTGTTCATAAGAATAAAATAAAATAAAATTTAGGAGAACCTGACCCTAATATTGGTCTTATTCCACATGTGAATTTCTGTTCTTTTGTATAAGTGAATTTTTGTTTCTTTTATTGTATCTTTTTTCACTTAAAACCTCAACAGTGTATACTCAATCCACATAAAAGTGGTAATACTTTGTACGGAGTTGAGTACAGTGGATGATGCTCAAGCAGAACACTGATAGTTTGTGGCTGTGTAGTACGGGCCAGTCTTTTAACAACTGAAATATATAGACTGTCCTCAACATACAACTACAATCAGAATCTCAGTCACTGAGTGAAGCAGTCATTAAACGAAATGTCCATGTAACTGCTTCACTCAATAATTGCAACTCGGCATTCCCAATTCCAGTTGTTAAGTTGTTTCCTGGGTCTCTGAGCAGATGGAGTGAAAGAGCTGCCTGTGTGATGGAATGTGCAGCTGGAGAAAGAGGTGGAGGGAATGTCAGCAATAGCTTCCCCGAAACCTCACTAATTTCTTGTTTTACAATGGAATTATCAATATTTTTATGAAGAAGTTTATGAAATACCTAGATGCTATGATACAACTTGTATCTGAAGATATGTTCAGAATATATGTTCTAGAAATAATTATGTGTCAAAATCTCTACCATTATTAACCTGTGGCTTCAATGGAAAACTCTGTGAGTTTATGACATTCGTATACTTACTCTCCTCTTCTATAGCTGATCTCTTCATTTTCCCAGTGAACTAATGCAATTTCATAAGGCTGGATCTCATGTTTTTCCAGCTTTTGAAAAATATTCTTTATCTGGGAAACAGATTGTAAATTAAAGCTGATAGCAAGTTCTGAAGATGCATTACATACATTTAGACCAGCGGTTGCCAACCGGTGCGGCTGTGAGAAAATTTTGGTGGGCCGCAGAGAAATCTCACCCCCAGAGCACCCCCCCCCCCCAAAGCAATTAATCCAGGCTGCGCAGAAACACAAGGCTGTGCCGCCCACATGGCCTGTGGAAACCCTCCCCGCCCACTCACTCCTTACCCTGCAAACTTGCCTGCTAAGTTGCTATTTTTCCTTTTTCCGACCATCATCTGTTCTGCTGTGCCGGGAGATTTAGATTAGCTAGGAAGCAGGAAAGGGTTGGATTTCTTGCTTTCCAGCTAGTCTTTAGATCTTCGGCTCTGCTTTTAAGCACAGCCGAATCTCCCTTAGGACTGAAGGTTCTATTATTCAGTGCAGACTCAGGGCAAGCAAATTTGATGTGACAGACTCAGGTAGCCGATGGCAGATAGATAGATCACTGAATGATTCTATGAGCAACTCAATCTGCCTGCCTGCTTTGCCTGATTTTGGGTAAAAATTGCTCTTTTTTAAAATAAAAAATTCAATATTTACATACATGGTGTGTTGTGAGTTAATTTTGTGAGTTTGCTTGCAAGCAAATTTTATGTGACAGACTCAGGTAGCCGATGGCAGATAGATTGATCTCTGAATGAATCTGTGATTCTATGAGCAACTCAATCTGCCTACCTGCTTTTGGGTAAAAGTTGCCCTTTTTTTAATAAAAAAAGCAATATTTACATACATGCTGTGTTGTGAGTTAATTTTGTGAGTTTGCTTGCTAGCAAATATTATGAGTTTGCTTGCAAGCAAATTTTATGTGACAGACTGAGCTAGCTGATGGCAGATAGATAGATCACTGAATGATTCTGTGAGCAACTCAATCTGCCTGCCTGCTTTGCCTGATTTTGGGTAAAAGTTGCTCTTTTTTTTATAAAAAAATCAATATTTATATAAATATTTATAATATTTAAATACAAGCTATGCCCAGCCAGTCACATGACCACCAAACCACACCCACAAATTAGGCCACATCCACAGAACCAGTTAGTGGTCCCTGAGATTTAAAATTATGAGTTTGGTGGTCCCTGAGGTCCAAAAGGTTGGCGACCCCTGATTTAGACTATTGACCAAAATGCTTTCACTCTCTTGTGAGAAGAAAATTGTGTCAACAAGAAATAATAACAAGGAAAACAAAATAATTCCATATTCCAGTTTTTTCCTCACAAGTATTTGTGCAAGGTAGAGAAGTGCTTACAAGGAAGAATTAGCTAGAGGTTGTAAATTTATGCCCATAAACGCCTTCATGCATTTATTTGTTTATAACCCAGGTTATAAGAGCCGTGCTGGCACAGTGATTAGAATGTAGTATTGAAGGCTAATTCTGCTGATTGCCAGGTGTTTGGTCCCGACCGGCTCAAGGTTGACTCAAACTTTCATCCTTCCGAGGTTGGCAAAATGAGGACCCAGATAGTTGGGGGCAATATGCTGACTCTGTAAAATGCTTAGAGAGGGCTGTAAAGCACTATCAAGTGGTATATAAGTCTAAGTGCTATTGTTAGTGCTACTGTATTAAAATTATGAAAGCGGTCTTATTATTTTAGAAAAAAATAATAAGAATTTGTTAAAGAAAATCAGCAAAATCACAAAAATTAAAAAACCTTATTTTCTAGGCATTTTCTTCTTACAAATGCCATCTGATCAAATATTCATGTTACTTTCATGAAGGCAAATTTGGAAATCCTTGTTTCTCAAAACAATATACAGTAAGTTTCCTTCTAGAATCTGGCTGTACTTCTGCATTTCCACAACTTATTGTATATATCATTCCTGATTATTTTACCATGGTGAATATCAAAAAAGTTTTTACTATATTCTCAAAAAATAAATAAATCTGCAGATAGATATAAAACCACTGTGAAATAGTTGGGAAATTATGTAATTTGAATCCTTTGGAAGACAATGGCATCACAAAATAACAATACTAATAAAGCAGATTGGAAAGTTAAATATAAAAATGGTTAATAATCCTGGCTAAATATTTTGCAGAGATAGCATTTCAACATACAAGAAAAAGCTGGGGGTAAGCCACAAAAACCTAATAAATAAAATCCCAAATCAAATATGAACTATTAATCTATATTAAAAATCTGTATCTTCTTTTCTTCCCTTTGTTGTTATGCTGAATATAACTAAGGCTTTCCTACTTTATGAGTTGTTACAAGTTTTGTGCCAACATGTTGATTGAATTAATTGTGACACTTCTGAGTCAGATAGTTTCTTTTGACAGCATACAATCTGCTCTTAGGTTAATAAACCTATTTCTCTTTTTCATTAGAAAGCAGATTGAAATGGACAGGTATGTTAGAATTACTAATCATTAGCAAGGAGAAAATTGTCTTTCATTTTAGATGTCATCTTAGTATTTACCTGGTTTTACAAGGATATTGTTTGGAAATATGCTAACTCAGATTTTTCAAATGACTTTCAGAATGTTAATGATGTTACAGTGATTAACCATGTTACAGTTAATTTCATAAAGTCTGAATAATTGTTACTTTAATTAATAGACTCGGCCTCATTATTCACCTGTTTCCTTCTGAATTAGGATAAAGGTTCCAAAAAATGTAGGACAATTTCACTTTACTTTAATCATCAAAATTTTCTCATTTGATTGTGTTCAGATTAATTAACTAATTTGCTCTTTTATTTCACTCTCTGGAAAGCTGGAAAGCTCTTTCATTTCAACATGCCATATTTCCTATAGCAGGATGCTCTTCCAGCATGTTTTCCTATAGCTGAATGCTGTTACAGCAATGCAATTACATCTTCTGTTTCCAATATATTCAAGGAGATGCCATTTTTTATGTTTGTATCATATTACAGCATTCTAAAAATAAAACTAATAGTCTAATAAAACAGGTTATGTCAGATATATAGTTAACCCTTATCCCACTTCAGAAGGTAATTTATAAATAATTTATTAATATGTTGATTACCCTCATTCATACACCAAAAGTAGTTTACCTCCAGAAACCTGCCTTCTACTTACTGTTTTTTCTTCAACATTCCAAAACACAACAGACCCTTCCCTATAAGAAAAAAAATTACAAATAATGTTAAACTAATGGGTTGTATTTTAAGCTTCAAAAATGCAATTCCTAGAAAGAAGCAATTCCCTTTCCATTCTTGCTTGCCTTTAAATGTTGAACCAGTACACTATTATTAATGTCCAAATGATATTTGTTTTAGTGATACCAAGAATTTTAAAGATTAATATTCAATTGAAATCAGAATCTTTCTTGCTGGGACTAATAGAGAGACAACTGGAAAAGAGTTATGGAAGATTCTTTTTGTATGTGATAATCTGCAGCAAGATTATTATATGCCCAAAGTCAAAAGACTCTGAATTACCTACAATGGAGGAACGTTGGTGAAGATGACAGAATTTGTAGAGGGCAAAATTGATTTGTTTGGTTAGGGATAACTATACTTGTTAGCAACTAGAAACCCCTTATGGACTTTTTTTTGAAAACAGAAAAAAATGAATTTATGATTAATGGGTTTGAGGATTTGAAAGGACGGAATATGGGTAGAAGGGAGCCACAATATAACCATAATGAGAGAGAATAAAATATAAATGCATTTATAATTGCTGTAAACAAGCTTAGAAGCCACTTCTTTATGTAAATATTTTCCTGTCTTACTTAGCTGATCATTTTTCCTTGGTCTTCTTCCTTAGTTCTTAGTTAATTCTGCCTAGTGGAACTCAAATTTCTGAGGATGAAACAGCAGCCTTGTTTCTGGCTATGGATACTTGTTTCATCCTTGTCTTAGTTTCTGCACTACATGTAATTCTCAATTTGACCACAATTGATACCAAAATTTCCATTGCTAAAGAAGCCAGTTAAGCAGTCCCCCCCCCATTTTACAATCGTTTTAGCCACAATTGTTAAGTAAATCACTGTATTTGTTAAGTGAACCATGCAGACATTAAGCAAATCTGGCCATTGATTTTCTTGTCAGAAGCCATCTGAGGAGGTTATAAAAGGGGAGATCACTTGATCCCGGGACAGTGGAACTGTCATAAATACATGACAGTTGCCAAGTGCCCAAAGTTGATCATGTGACCATGGAAATGCTGCAGCAATCATAGGTGTAAAAACTGGCAATAAGTGACTTTTTTTAAAAAGTGCCATTGTAACTTCAAATGACCACTAAATATAGAATGGTGATGACCACTTGTAGTTATTGGTAGGCTTCTTGACTCAATTCCAAGTATTGAAAGAGCCATGGTGGTGCAGTGGTTAGAATGCAGTACTGTAGGCTGATTCTATCCACTGCCAGGAGTTCGATCCTGACCAGTTCAAGGTTGATTCAGTCTTCCAACCTTCTGAGGTTAGTAAAATAAGAAGCCAGATTGTAGGGGGCAATATGCTCACTGTGTAAAACCAGAGAAGGCTGTAAAACACTATGAAGTGGTATATAAGTCCAATTGTTACTGCTATTGGTCATTACCCTTAAAACCCTAAGGAACACAGCATCAAGATTTATCATGGACCAACTTACCAAACAAGATTCTGCCTGTTTGATCCCTACTAGAAGCCCTACCTTCACCGAAGTAGGAGAGGTATGGGTTAGAAGGCAGGTACTCTCAATAAAAGCCACCATAGAAGCTTTTCAAATCTATTTAGCACCAAATCTCCTTGTGTTCTGAAAAGCTCTGAAAACAATTTCTATTTTTTGATTCATTTTTGATTTCCATTTTTGATTCATAGAATTCATAGAATAACTGTGGCCAACCATTTGATTATATTTTGTTGCCTTAATATTTCTGTATGTTTTAATAAGCTTGATCTTTTCTTCTTGTAAATGCCCCAAGACTGTGTGACTGGGGAGTTCTACAAATATTGTAAATAAATAATCATCACTAAAATTCTGAATGACACTGAAGAAATAAATCTGTAATTTTCCTTTAGGTGGAGATGAAACATTTAGCTCACATATGCCACATTATTGGTCTTTACTTACTTGAAGAAAAATATGATCCCCAAATCATGATCTTTGGCTGTCCTTTCTGTGCCAACCACCAAAACATTTGCTGCATCTAGTTTTCAAAAAATCTTATATGAAATTATATTGTAAAAAATAGAAACAATCACATTTAGCATGCACCCTATACCCAAGATAATTTTTTTTATTAAGAATGTCTCTTTCAAATCTAATTGATCTCCTGGTGACTTCATCAATAAGACTATCACTTTTTTTTTTGGTAAAAATGGAATTTTTCCAGGATATTTTATTTTCCCATCTATCTTATGGCCCTCATATTCCCTGTGGGATCCCTTTGAAATATTAAAATGGGACAATCCAGTTTGCTTTCTAAATCCAGACAAGATTAGGTAAAAGCTGCTAACTGGTAAGGTTCTGTGAGCTTTACAACTTATAAATATGAATAAAATTGTGTGCTGTTTGTCACATGCAGTGCAAGCATGTATCAGAGCATGCTGACAATTCCAGTAGTTTCTCAGCAACAGACTATCAGAATAGAAGTGAAGACAGAGAGATATTTGTAATTCCCATATTCTAAATTAAGCTACAAACTTAACATCAGCTGTGGTGGCGCAGTGGTTAGAATGCAGTATTACAGGCTAACTCTGCCCATATCCAGAACTTCGATCCAGATTGGCTCAAGATTGATTCAGTCTTTCACCCTTTGAGGTCAGTACAATGAGGACTGTTGGGGGCTATATGCTGACTCTGTAAACTGAGGAGTGGTATATAAGTTTAAGTGCTATTGCTACAACATGATCATTTATAATTAAACTGAATTAGTTTATATTGATCTTCTAGCATTGATATAATAAATTAACACAAAGTTAATTAGTGACATTTATTATTCAAATTATCACTTCTCACATAGCATTTAATAGAATTACTTTACAATGTGTAATTACCACATTATATCCTTAAACAGTTTTCATTTAAACCCAGTGAGCTTTTTAGTTCCTTAAAAAAGCCCTGATTTGGGAAGGAAGACTAGCCTGAAAGCAGACCATGCACAAACACTTATGTAGATGTACTTCTACACCAATTGTTCACTTTATTTCTTTGAAGTAAATGTTAGCATCTAGGCCACATTACAGCACATACTTAAGTGTCAAGCAACATTTCTATAAAGAAAGTGTACAAAACCTGTTTGATGATGTATATCTGGAAAAGCATCAGTAAACAATAAATGATCTACTTGAAATAACTGTTCAGAGCTCTACCTCTAGGTAATGTGATTTCAACATATCCAGATGAGACCAGGTCAAGGCATAAATTACCAAGATGATAGGCATCTGCTGTTGCAAAGGCTATACATTGCATCACATCCTATGCCAAAAAGAACAGAATTTCTTTTAGAAAACACTTAGTTGCCTCACTCACTTGAACTGCTTTACTAGAGAGTGCTATACAAACTTATTGATAGCATTTTGCCACTAAATGGCTAAAATTCTGCATAGAACAATAGTTATTTTTCAAAAGCCTTACACTTAAAAAGTTTCAAACTTGCTTCACTGATATACGGATAGACAAATATCTCCTCCGGATCTACTGACCAACTTCAAAAACTAGTTCTTTGGAAGATTATGATTTAGAGAAAGATACACGTTTATATATTCATAACAAGCTTACACTACACTATCAATTCTAGGCAGATATAAATTGGCTATCTGCCATTGATGTTAAGATGTTTTGTTAAAGGCCAATAAGATGTGATCCTGTATGGCCTCTTATTCCCTAATTCCCTGTATGGCCTCTTATTCCAACCACAGTCCGCAGCTTGGACCTGGTCTAAAGCCTGCTGGGAACCATGCTGTGCACGAGCAGTTCCACTTGTGCAAGTAGAGGGTTCATATGCAAAACCATCCCCTTTCTCTCCTCCCCCACAGCTGCTGCTGTTCCATGGAGCCAGAAAGGTTGGGGATCACTGCCCTAAAAGATAAGATGAAAGACTCATGTTCAAAAAGAGGTTATTTCTTATTTCACATAATAGTAGACATTGAATTTTATATTCATCAGAGATTTTTTAAAAATTGCCCTATAATGAGATCTTAGATTTGTATTTTATTTTCTACCTAATGATTTTTATTTTCTAGATTGTACCTAAAGATTAACTCTATCTAGCCTTTGCAAAAATAAGATTTTCTCCAGCATTGATTTCCAGCAGGTGGTGCTCCTCTTCAGTAAAAAGAACAAATTTATGTTTCAAAATGCAGTTTTATTTAAGTCAATGTTCTTACCTGGCAAAAGATTTTTTCATGTTGCAGTTTACTCAAAACAACTTATTTCAACCCTGAAATTTTTATTATCACTATGGGGGGGGGACGACGACCTCATAACAAAATTATATTTACAAAAGCTTTCCCCGCTAAGTTTCAGTGTTCCCTAAAGGCATCTTCATTAGTATCACTGCATCATTAATCATGCAGAGTAATTTAGAAATAATTTTCCATGTCACAATTATGAAAGTGAACGCTATCATAATAGTTACATTCTTAATATGAGATTGTATTATGAATATAAATAGCAGCAATCCATTAGAGTTATATTAATTATTCCAAAGTTATTGGTATAATATACCCTATAATACACACATTCTTTAACCTTAAAGGGATAGAGAATGGAAAATCTTTCAGTGTTAAAACCTTTCAGTGATAAATTCTATTCACTTATTGTACAGAAGTCTTCAACTCTAAGCTATATAAATATAAATGGATTGTTTGTATCTGTCTAGAATTGTCTTCAAATTATTTTTGTTCAAATCATATCAAATTATGTCTAAGAATTCTCCTTCTGTTCAGAAACAAATGACCTGAACTCTCTCCATCAAAAAATAAAACAGAAATAATAGCATGGAGAGCCAATTTAGTGTAGTGATTAAGGCACTTGGCTAGAAACTGGGAGATTGTCAGTTCTTGTCACACCTTTAGATGACATTGATTGATTCTCTCACTTTCAGCTCTAGAAAGGAAACAATGGCAAACCACTGAAATTTGCCAAGGAAACTGCAGGGACTTGTCCAGGCAGCCCCCAGGAATCTACATTGTCTCAAAAGACACACACACACAAACCAACCAAAAAATATATCATGAGGAAAAATAAGTGTATTAAAAAGGAATCAAGTCTCATCACTGTGGCTTGATAGCATCTTTTAGTAGCTCAAAGCATAACTTATTCAGTATGGCATAAAAGCTTGTGGATTACAGACTATTTCATTAGATGCATGAAATGTTGTCATCCTGAGTTCAGATTACCTGAGCTTCAGATGGTAATGGCAGATTAATTCTTGATGGCTGCTTGGTCCTCGACGCTTTTGGTAGACGCTTAACTGGTACAATATCTTGATTTGGTTGAACTTTACTAGGCGATAAAACTGAATAATGTCTATTTGGTGTAAGTATCCTTATATGTTTTAACTTCTGTTTAAAAATTGAAGCTTTAAGAGGATGAAGTTCTCTGGATGAAGGACAAGCATCCATAGTCAAGTAATTAATTCTTTTTGCTGTAGCACCAATAGTAGTTTGTGGACTAAACCAGTTTGAATTGTCCATGCAATTGCTAGTAAAATTAGAAGTTGCCTCTGGGATGCATCGCCTGAGATATCTATTTACTGATAGCAAGTTGTTGCTTGATGCTAAATATCCATAAGTAGGGATGTATCGGCACTGGCTTATTGTATATGAAGATCTAGCCAGGAATCCCAGTAGTTTCAGTGCCATCTTTTCATTGAGACTCAAATAAGATAATTACAGAACATTAATTTTCTAAAGAGGAAAAAAAGTTTACAAAAGAGGTTTGCAGAGCATCTTACAAAAAATAATTAATACAGCCCACATTGTATTTGTAATCTGAGTTTTAAAGAAACCAGCCAAGGAGATAACTATCCACCCTTCAGGGATACAGAGATTCCAGGAATACTGCTTTATTGCAGTAGAGTGTAACAAGAACATCTTGAAAACCTCTCCAAATATATCTTTGTCCCTTCTTATTCTATTAGCGTTCTAGCGTTCTAGGTGCAGTTTCTGAGTTTCTTTTTCATATATGCTTCTGCTGTATGTAGCTGCTTCTCCATACCTTTTCTTAAAGATCTTATTGTATTATATAGATCGGGGTCCCCAACCACCGGTCCACGGACCGGTACCGGTCCGTGGAACAAGTCCTACCGGGCCGCTGGTTTGCTGGGCGCCGCCATCTTGTTTTGATGAAAAAGTGCTTCCGGTGAGCTTTTCCGGGTAGAAAGCTCACCGGAAGCACTTTTTCATCAAAACAAGATGGCGGCGCCCAGCTGATGTCGGTACCGGGCCGTGCCATAAAAAAGGTTGGGGATACCGGGCCGCGGCATAAAAAAGGTTGGGGATCACTGATATAGATCACTTCTACATTCCTTTGGAATAACAATTTCTGTGTTAACCAATTTAATGGACAATTAAGTATCTAATAATTTTAATGGATAATAATTTTATCTAATAATAATTTTATCTAATAATTCACAAACTGAATAACATCTATCAAAGAAGAGATTTATTTCCCTCTATCAACCATACTTCTTTGGAGCATGGCCACCAAAATCCGTGTGCATGCACACTTACATACATATGGTCAGGCAAAATTTCTCAAACAGCCAAGATGAGCCTACCAGATAACATTGTTGCTATAATGCTTTAAAGAGGGGTACTTAGCTTGTTTCAATGCATTTTGTAAAAAACCCTTTTAAATGCTTTGCATACCCTTCTCACTATACTATTCTAAACAAGTTGGAATATATTCTTACATCTCAGGTTCTCAAAACAATGAGTAACATTGAGTAGAAAACATGGAGGGAAGAGCTTCCAGATCTCAAAACATTTGGGAACTTGCTTGGCAAAACAAAGTTTAACATTGCAATTACAATTGTCTCAAATGAAGGAATGGTTTTGATTTGAAATCTGAAGAGATATAGAGAAGATAGAATGAAATTCTAGGGATCAAAACAATGTTACAAAGTCTTGCATTTCTAAGACCTACTATAGACATTCTTTTCTACAGAGGAGCCAGTGTCCTTTAAATAAATGCACGTGTGTGCACATGTAAGATGCAAATGAGTTCTCTTCTTTGTAGGTGACTGGACACATTGAACATGCCAGAATAAAGAACAACCTCAAATGGAGAGAATCTCAAAATTTGGCAGATAATGAAATTTTGTTCTTACTTAAGTTATTTCCAGTATTTTAGGTACAGTTGCACACTTGCATGCAAAAGTTTAGATAACCCTGCTCAAACTGTCTCTTTCAGTGAGTGAATGAAAAAAAAGTTGACAATCTCTACACTGAACAAGCTTGATTGATTGCATATTTACTATTTCTGCGCAGTGTACATAGAAGGTGTAAATATTTGGATACTTTCAGCCAATATTATACAACGCTTCTTTTAGCAGAAATAACAGATTCCAAGTGTTTGCCATGGCTGTATTTTAATTCTTGTTTTTGAAAATTTTCTCTACTCTTAAATAACTAATCTAGCTCAGAAATATTCTCAGATCTCTTTGCACACACTGTATATTGAAATCTTCCTTAAAGTTTGCAACTATACAATTGCACAACTAGAATCCAAAGACCACTCCAAAAATTTTATCTTTCTTTTCTATAAGTACTTCATGGTTGCTTTGGATGTTAAAATCTCTGTACCTGTCAAATTCTGCCCTCTTATTTTGAATAACTGATAATTCTCCTTTGGGATGGAAGTCCAGAGTTTAGGGACAGTGACTGAAAAGTCTTTGCAATTCCAATGAAACAGATCTCAGATGTTGGCAGAATAGAGTACAAGGCTTTTAAAAATTCAGATACCTCAGAGAGGAATGCAATTCTTCAGATAACTTGGCCCAAAGTCAAAATTAAAATTTAAGCATGCTGTGAACTGTCTACAAGTAGTTCCTAATTTATGACCATAACTTAACCCACAGTTTTGATCATAAGTTGTATTGATTGTAAAATGGGCCACCATGTAACTGCACCTGATTTTACCTTTTTTGCAGTGGTTGTTAAGCAAATGCTGTGGTCATAAAGCAAATGCTACTGTCATTAAGTGAATCTATTGTTCTATATGGAGTCATTTTTAACAGAATCAGGAAATAAATACCAGTTTCCCATAAAAAGCGGTATAAATCATAATCACATGACCATGGGGAACTGCAAATAGCCGTAATCTATAAAAATATCTACTTAGAAAATGTCTGTTTCTTTCAAATGTAGATTAAACATAAATCTATTCAAATATACACATGGCAAACAATATAATGTATAATAAAATTATAATATAAAGTTTTAATATACTGTAAATATAAAAGCATGTATGAGAGTGCTAATGATAAAATACAAAGTTATAATATAAAGTTATATAAAATATAAATATAAAAACATTTATGGGACTGCTAACAATATACAGAAAAGTAACATTGGAATGAATGCTTTAAATGCTAGAACCAAGGAAAGAAGTTATGAAAATGAAATCACACATTTATAAGAATGTTAAAAAAACACATTTTTTAAACATAGTACACATGATTTAGCTGGCAAAAATTTTAAATATGGCCATTATGTACTGTATATACTCGAGTATAAGCCTAGTTTTTCAGCCCATTTTTTGTGCTGAAAAAATCCCCCTCGGCTTATACTCGAGTCAGATTCCCTCTGAAAAAAATGGTGTGGAGTCGCGGCCTCCGGCGGCAGCGACTCCCAACAGCCCAGCCAGGAAGGGAAAGGCAAAAGCGCTTTGCCTTTCCCTTCCCGAGGCGGCGGGACTGGGGTCGCCCGGCGGCAGCGACTCCCAACAGCCCCAGCCGGGAAGGGAAAGGCAAAAGCGCTTGCCTTTCCCTTCCCGAGGCGGCGGGACTGGGGCCGTGCCGGCGGTAGTGACTCCTGACTCAGGGGCCTCCGAGGGAGGGGAAGAGAGTGACTCCTGCCTCCCGCTGTCATCATCATCTTCTTCTTTTGGGTTAGTGAATCAATTAAACCTTTCATGATAGTGAGATCGTTTCCCAAATTAATTATTTTTATTTTTGAAATTTACCAGTAGCTGCTGCATTTCCCACCCTCGGCTTATACTCGAGTCAATAAGTTTTCCCAGTTTTTTTGTGTAAAATTAGGTGCCTCGGCTTATACGGTAACTTGTTTTGGGCACAAAAACTGTATAGATGAATAGTAATAGCATTCTTTCAAAGGGAAAAATAGGAAGAATGGATGGAAAAACTATAGACAAAATTGTTAAGTAATGCTGGAAAGCAATACTTGTAGAATTCCAAATGAAAGGGTGTAGGAAGTGACAATGAGCAACATTTCAAGAGCAGTCTAAATATGCTAGGCATGGGGATGCAGACCATAATTTTTGCTCCTCAGTAGGTTAATGAGAAAATGAGTTTACCATAGATTTACTGTTTTATAGCCAACATAGCCAAGTGACTAATCTTGAACTGTGAAATATTTTGCACAAATGTCCCCAAATGTAAATTGCTAAATTAGGTAAGATTAGTATACCATTCATTCATTCATTCATTCATTCATTCATTCATTCATTCTATATCCCCCATCTCACTTGAATAACTCACAACAAATAAAAAACCAAGACTCAAATAAAAACTAGTTAAAAACAAATATACAAGCATATAAAGGAATCAATAATCACTTAAAAAATAACCATGATGAATAGCAATCCATCCTTGTGTCAGCTCAACACAGGCACTGTACACATTCCCCACCATTGCTGGAATACTAAGCACAGTGGCAAAGTCATATCTTCATGGCCCTCCTGAAGGCTGGGCCAAAGTTTTGGGGAATGGTGTTCAAAAGGACAAGTGCCACAGCAGAAATGCTTTTGGTCATGCTCCTGCTAGGTCAGGGGTGTCAAACAAGGCTGCGGACCAGATCTGGACCGCGGGGTGTCTAGAGTGACGGCCTCCTGCAACTTTCTGCCAGCAAAAAGAACTTATATATAGTATAAGGAATGCTTGAAGCTAGAAGTGTGTTAATGGGGACATCTTATGTTATATGCACCTTTCCACCTGGATGATGCCATGTTGTTGGCTGAAAACTTATGTTACACAGACCGCAAGATCTTATAATAGGTTTAGGTTAAAAGTTGCTACATCTTGTTGAAGTTAAATGCCAATAGTGTTATACCATCTTAATTCAAGGGGATCCATTCCCTTTAACCCATGTTCAGGACCAACATGACCCAAAATATTTCCTTATCTTGTTGATCCTGAGTATGATACAAAAAGTATTTCATAGAAAGTTATCTCATAAACCAAAGCTTTCAATCTCCAATTTTGAAAATTCATTTTGCATATTTCTTCACATCTCTCAAGCACTTCACTTCATCAGTATTTTCTTGATTTAACATATCTACATTCTTCAACTATGGCAGTAAATCATGTGGACTACATACCCATTAAAAAACCCAACTATCTATTTCTCTAATGAGTACTTGGAGCAAAGTAGTAATCTTTGGATTATCTGGATTTGTGGCATTCTGGATTCAGGCCTGGACATAGAATGGAAACAGCACTGGTTATACTCACAGTTAACTTTTGTAGGATGTGTAGGGAGGAGCGTGACCGTCCTTGTATTGCTGGACCTCACAGCAGCCTTCAATCCCGTTACCCATGATTATCCTTTAGTTGTTTTCTTTCTTTCTTTCCTGAGTGGGGCCAATCAATGGTGGTAGGAAAAGAGAGGCTGGACTCTTGGTCTCTGTTATAAAACAGAGTTTTATTCTTTATCCTATCCTGCTCAATATATACATGAAACTGCTGAGGAAGGTCATAATTAATTTCATGGCAAGAGATCATCAATAGTTAGATGAAGCCTGTTATGTATCTCCACCTCCAACTCAATGGGAGATGTGCCAGAAGTTCTCATTTGATGTCTGGATGGGAAAATATGAGCTTAGACTCAACCCAAGGAAGATAGAGTAGCTGTTGATTTGGAAACCTACTGATTGCAAGACAATACGAACCATGATCCTAAAAGGGGCTAGTAAAGAGAGCACTGCTTGCAGTCTTGGGTCCTTCTGGACTTACAACTCCTGCTAAAAGAGCAGATGATCAGGAGGGCCTCAGCTCATTTCAATGCAAACAATTTCTCATGCCCTTTATTATTCTTGAATGGATTATCGTAATTGACTTTACATGGAGCTACCCTTAAAGACAGCTCAGAAACTTCACCTAATTCAAAAACAGTACCTATGTGTTTATTAGGCAATCATGTTACTAACATATCACATCATTGCTGTGAAGCTTCTAATTATTGGTATATTTCTGGATGTAATTCGAAGTGGTGATTATTTTTGCAATTTCACTGGTGCATTTCTGGGAGACGTCTATGGAGCTTTGAAAAAGCACCATTGGACATTTCTGGGAGATGCGGGAGATGCTGTGGGGAAACCCACCCACCCTTGAAAAAAAATGATAGATTCCAATGTCAAGACCTTTTGGAAGCTTGTAAAATGGTGAGTTTTCTGGAGGACTTGTTAATATTATTGCCTGAAATATTATAACTAGCATTTGTTTTAATTAGTACATGTACACAGCTACAGTTAGAACCAATGCAGTAATGAATTGCACTAATGAATAAATAAGTTAATTGAGTTATTCCACACGCAAATGATCTACTCTTATTCTGGATCAAAGTTTGAAAGCAATAAAGAACTAGATAAGGACCACTAAGTGTTAAAATATATCTCAACAAGACCGAAGTCCTAAAGCTGATTTGTTATTAAGTACAGGGATTGGGTAATCATATTGTTTTGAATCATATTGTTTTGTAAAGAATATTTTACAAAAACCTGAACATGTTCTTAGAATTAGGCCTTTTTTTGTTGTTCCATTAATAGAAGAGTGCAACTGAATAAGGCCAGAAAATAGATTCTTCTTAGTTGAGCAATCCAGAAAGTTGAAGGGTTCCTCTAAAAACATTCCGTTGCCAAGTCACAGACCACTCAGTAAAAAGTCTAAATTTTATTAGATCTGAGGATCTACTTTAAGAACCTATCTATGGTATCTAGGTGGTCCAATATTACAGAGTTTTAACTTAATCTGCCACATGTTTTCATAAAAAAAAAAAAAAAAAAGCTACGTGAAAGTAAACTAATAGTTTAAACTGCCTGCATTCTGAAACAATTTCAAGAATTGTTGGATGCAGACCCCCTGGGAGTAACATAATAACCTACAAAACATAGCGGGGCTGCACTGTATTAATATAGCTACAAGTAGTATACCTAACAGCGTATCATCTTATTTTCTCTCCAAACTCAACATTTGAAGGGAAGCTCGATTAAGTCCCATCCAGACCTCTGCCCAAACCATCCAACTGGGTTCTCACTTAGTTCACAGGCAAAAGAATGTAGAGCCGTAATTTGATGCTCAAAACCGTCATTTGCTCACATGTCTTGTCAACTGCAGGTAGAAAGTGAATCCTCAAAACATCAGGACACCGGCTTGCCTATTACCTTTGTGTGGTCCATCAGTTTGCGCTGACGACATAAATACCTCACGACTCTTGAATATCTCGCCGAAAGGTGTTCAAAAGGGAAGCCCGACCCAAACCCGAAACCCCCCCCCTTTTATAGGCAGTTTTTTTTTTTAAATAGGGTGGAAGAAACTTCGTAATGTTATTCTCTGAAATTCGTCTCATGAAAGGAAGCGCGGACCCACTACCAAATAGTGTCACCGACTTGATTACGACCGACAATCGTCTTGATTGAATACCAATTTAAATCTCTTCCTTAATTCGGATCGTGAGGGTTAAAACAGCAGGGACCGCCTAACCAAAAATAAACCACCACACACACCCCCTTCCATTTTAGCCATATTTTGATTCCAATAGAAAAACAGAAACTAAGCAGCCCATAGGAAAAGGCGTCTCTCCTTCCTCACAACCTCGGGTCAGGCCCTGACCTGGAGTGGCCCGCCCAGGTAGGAAGCTCCCCGGTTCCCCTAGCTGAGGTGGCCGCAGCCAGGTTCAAGGCAGACAGAAAGATATTTCAAACGGCCGGTCTCGAGCTCCATTACCTGAACGCCAAACCCACTCGCGCCTCTTAAGAGCTGCAAAACACCGCACCGATTTCTGCCCCGTCCTCCACGTGCTGGCTTTGTCCAATCATGTTCTCCGGCTCGCCTCTCTTTGGATCCACCCCTAACCCCCCACCCAACCAAGAGCGCGGAAGAAAAGCTCGCGCCTCGCCGTCAGGTGACTCACATGGCTTTCCCCGTCCTCTTCCTTTCCCCGTCCTCTTCCCCCCGCCCCACTCGCCCGCAGCCTTCCTTTCCGTGCCTCTCCTTTTTGACCAATAAACGCACCAAGCCCATCGGCCAATAGGAAGGAGAGTTGGCTCGGAAGTTGCGCAACCGCAGTCCGTGGGGCTGAGGTCATAATGATTAAAATGGCGACGCCGCAGTTGGTGGGGTTACCGGCTTCTCTTACGGGCAAGATCAAGGGGTGCGTTTCTTTCCCTCGCCGGCTCCTAGTACAGTAGCTTGGATACGGGAAGAGGAGGGGGCGGCCAGGAATAAAGCGTCAGGATTGAGAAGGTTGAAATTGTGGAGTGTCACAACACGAGGAGTTTCTGCCCGAGTGTTTTTTGGAAATCCTCTTTCCTGCTCTGCTTTGGGGCTGCTTGTTTGAATTGCGAAGGCTCCCAGGATTTTGGGGGGAATTGCAATGCCAAAGCGTTGGGAAGGCATCAGATTGCGGAAGATTGCGCCAGTTTGCTTATTGCTATTTTCGGCTAGCTTCCGATGACATGGCTTAATTTACCCATGCTTAACTTGAACCGTGGTGTGCTCAACTTTCAATTTTTGTGGGTTTGCACGAGGCACTAAACCATAAACCAAACCCAGCAATTTGGGCCAATGCTGCAAAAATTTGCCTTAATTTAAAAGTATACATTAATCAGCTCTGCTTATGTTCATTAAATGACTGGTGTTAAAATTAAGCAAATGTCACTATTGACCTTTTGCAGAAATTATAAAAATGCGACCCTGATAGAGATAATAGCTTGGTCTGTATAATTTTATATTTGTATTTATTGAAAATGAATCAGGAATTTCATTATTCCAGTCAGCCACTTACATGCCGAAGAGTTGCTTTGGTGTAATAATTAAATGTGCAGGGCTAGAAACACTCTCACTTATATTTCTATCATAGGCGCAAAGCCAACTGGGGGACTTTGGCCAAGTCACTCTCTGAAAACCTTGCTGAGAAAATTGAAGAAACTAAATGACCTCTTCAGACAGAACAAGATATATAGTGCATAACAAGCACGTTAAAGTAGGGTAGTTAATTATTTTATTTTGAAAGTTTGGACTCTTGAAGGGCCTAAAATTACTGTAATTTAAGTCTAAACAATTGGTTCATAGTATCTGAGCCCTCCAGCTTTATTAGACGCCCTTATTTTTAAAGCTGACACTCTGAATAATTGGTTAGACTTAAATTGTATACTAATTTCAAGCTTTTCAGGGGCCCAAACTTTAAAAATAAAATTCACATTCTAATTCATGTTGAATATTTGGTAATATTCAAGCTATTTACAAGCCTGAAATATTGTTTTTTTATAGATCTTTTGCATATAATACAATTAAAGACAGGCTGCCTCTTATCCTGACTCGTGTTATTGATACTTTACATCGACATAAACATGAATTCTTTGAAGAACATGGAGAAGTAAGAAACTTGACCCTTTCTGTTTTATTCTTGTGTGAATACAAATGTTGACTCTGCTTACTGCTTTCTATGGTTAGTTCTGCATAACTTAGACATAAATTTCCCTGTTTCAAATGTCAAGGATGTACTGGATTAGCCAGGGTTTGTCTTCCGAGCATCATCATTTCATTTATTTTTCAAGTCTTTTCAAGTCTTCTAAACTAATCAACTCTTAGAATCTTGTAGTAGGCCATTGTCCATGAACAGGTAACATGTCTTTATGATCTATAATGGTTGCTAATTAATTAAATGCTAGTATCATTGGAAAAGGAAAATATTTTTCTTTCAGTGAATGGTGAACAGTGCTATTATTTTAGAATAATAAGTAAGAAATATATATTAAAATAAATTATCTTACTAGGTTATGCCCCTTGCCAGCTCTTTCAAAATAAAAAAAAAAGATTCAAATGCCTCTTTTCCTAGGAAAGATGTTCAGCTCCCATTTATTTTAGTCATTTCTTCCTATACAAGATTCTCATTAGGTTACATACCGTATATCCAATAATTCTTTCTTGCTCAATATTCAGCACTTTATAAACTATTGTAGAATGTAAAGGTTGGAAGGAATCTTTGAAATAATTTAGTCCAACCTGTCCGGCAGATATCCACTACTTCAAGAGGTCACCGGAGACTGATTTTTGGTCTGTCACTTGGTGAACTTTTCTGTAGGTGTTTGCTATCCCTCATCTCTGTCATTTGTAAATGTGATAATCCTATTTTCTGATCCCTCATCCAGATCAGTTATATATATGTTGAACAGCACAAGGGTCCTCAATAGTGACCTGCAATACAGGTAGGCCTTGACTTGTGACAATAATGAAGTTTTCCCATTACATCGTAAATCATCACTGTGCTTAAGCGAGGTGCCTGTGTGATCACTTCGCTTAATGACACCAATTACTGCTCTCCCCATTTTGGTAGTTAAGCGGAGCACAGTGTCCTAGGTGGGGGAGGCCCTGAGAAGTCTAGTGCAGGCCCATGGCCAAATCTCCCCAATTCACATATGGCATGCCTCAGACCTTCCAGGACCCCCCCACAAACCAAGCCATCCTGTATGTATTCTGCTTCCCATCTACTGGGTCCTCTCAGACCTTGGGCTTGCTTTCCCACCCCACTGGGTCTGATATCTTCCACATTTTGTCTAGCTCATAGTTTTTCTTGTCCAAGCAGTAAATATATTTTTATTTCATGGCTACTATGGTCTTCATTGTAAGGTTTTAAGTGTAGGAGTCTGTCACACCTTCAGTTTTTTTTAATGTCTATTTGCATTGGATTGGCTTTCCCTGGACATGATCTGTCCCTTCTCTTCATAGTGGAATAGCAGGCTGGATTTTTCACCTCTTTTTCCCTTTCAAGAAGATCTACAGTATCTTAAGTATTCAGCATTTCATTTCCTTTTATTATTTTCAATAAAACAGCAGATAGCCATTTCATCTTTTTACATTTTTAGATAGTTTTGTTTGCTTCATCTTTAATGAGCTTACATTAAAGATATCTTCAGGCATTATAATTATTAAATCCATTAAACCTATTTTTAATTTTCACTGTAAAAGGCTAAGGAACATCGTTGAAATTGGGTCCTGTTGGTCTGGCAATTTTGTTGGAGAATGAGTTAACAGCATCTCAATTACAGACAGCACTGAGTGTTGTTTTTGCTGATTTAATGTAGCATTTACTTTCAGAATATATAGCTTACATTGGTGTGATCCGTTCAGTGATATTGATATGTATCACCCTCTTTTAGATTATTGGAAGAAGATATCTGTTATTAATATTGTATCTTCTTAAAACACATGTTGGTTTCTCCCACTTTGTTTCATATGCTAGGACCAATTTTTCATTTCATTCCAAATGATACTGTACTTCCAATTTTAGTATTTCAGAAACCTGGTACTTCCTCTGCATTTTTGACTGGATCACTATAACAACAATTAACTTGCATTGAGCTCAATATTATTTTATCATTGGAACTATATCTGAGTACAGGTAGTCCTCAACTTACAACTGTTCATTTAGTAACCGTTCAATGTTACAACAGTACTGAAAAAAATGACTTATGACCATTTTTTACACTTATGACCATTGCAGCATCCCCATGGTCTCATGATCAAAATCCAGGTGCTTGGCAACTGACTCACATTTATGACTGTTGTAGTGTCCCAGGGTCATGTGATCATCTTTTGTAACTTGACAAGTCAATGGGAAAGCGAGATTCACTTAAACATGTTTCTTAACAACTGCAGTAATTTACATAATAACTGGGGCAAGAAAAGTCATAAAATGGGGCAAAACTCATTTAATAAATGTCTCACTTAGCAACAGAAATTTTGGCCTCGATTGTGGTCATCTGCAGTATTATGCTGACATTGCCCTGATTGTAAATGAACATTTGGCAAAATACTGGAATGTGTTGGATTTCCTTCTTCAATGAAGTGTGTTTAATCTAACACAATCCCTTAAATATGACCTGCCTGTTGTGGATGAGCATTTTGAGTATGGATATTTTCAATACTATATTTCATAGCATCATTTGGGATGTTCAAACCTACCACTAGCACAAACTGATGATTCATGAAAGATACATTTTAATTTACCATTGTCTTATTGTTTGCAGCTGCTCTACTCTTACATTCAGTTTATGTAAACCTTAACAATAAAGAACCCTCTTTTAAAATCTATCATGCTTTTATTTTCCGTCTGAGGCCATATTTATTCACTTGCTTCCATGTTCAGCATAGCGCAAATATTCATTTGGTTATTAGTTTAATTCACTATGGGCACTAAAATGGTTGCCATACTGAGCTATTGGCATACTGAGCTATATATCTGAATATTTTTGAGTCTCAACACCAATATTTTTAATATGCTTAAAACATATGTATTAAATATACTTTACTACAGTGTAAATTTAGTAAGCGTAAACACTTGAATTAGAAACATTTTCGCTTTATTTCAGAAAGGCATTGAAGCAGAAAAGAAAGCTATAGCCTATCTTTCCAAGATGCGAAATGAGTTGCAGACAGACAAGCCGCTGATCGCATTGAATGATAATCTCCCTGATACCCTTCTGTGGAACCAGTACTTAGAATATCATAAAAATGTATCAAATGAACCACCAAGCTGGTTTCAATCTCCTTGGTTGTATACAGAGTGTTACATGTATCGTAGAATTCATGAAGCTGTTATTCAGAGGTAAGCTTGTATGATCTTGTCTCTTTTTGTTTAAATATTTGAGGAAAAAGATACATAAAAATTACCCTCAAGTCAAGTTTAATCCATGCAATTCCCTCAGCCACACCTCAAAAAGTGCTTGCTGTTGCCTCCCCCCCCCCCCCAAGGCTATCTGGTTTTCCATTCTAGAGAACAGCCCTAAAATTCCAGTACTGAGTCCAACTTGTTTTAGCTTTTGAGATCATTCAGGGTTCTATTAACTACAGGGGGCTAATAAATACCATTAATCTTAGTAATGGCTTGCTACAAATATTGAAGTACTCTCTTCGATTTGTACAAACTGGTAAGGCTAAGCAAATTTGATGTGGTTTCCCTCTTGTCTGAAATGAGCCTCTGAGTTCCATTAAATCCACATCCTATCTTGGTGAGCTTGAGCATGGATTCAAACTCACCTTCATTCATGGAGACTGAACTAGAGAAGGACTTTGTCAGATAATTAACCTGTTCTAACTAACTGCAATATCATTCAGGATTGCATGGAAAGTAAATTCTCTTTGGCAGTTCAAGTTCAAATAGAAATAATAAATAATGAATTTTCTCTCTTGCTTATTCACTCATGCAAAGATGCTATGCAGCCCTGTTCCATGTTCTCTTCTATGTTAGAATACAGTGGCTGATCAGAAAAGCAACATGAGTATATATGTGTGTGTGTGTGTGTGTGTGTAGATTTTCACGGGTACAGGTATGTAGGTCTAGGTGTGTTTGGATCTTTTCCCGTGTAAGATTAAGAGTATCTTGGCGACGTTTCGGTGAGGTCCCAATGCCATCCTCAGGCTGGTGCTTTCGGCTTCGTGCTAGTGCAAGCAGTGTGTGATCAGAGTGCCGTCTTTCTATAAATACTGGTGGTGGGGGCTGGTGTGCTGGGCTGGTTGGCTGCGCTGCTGCCTCTTGATTGGTTGATGGAGTTGATGTTGGTATAATGGGCTGTGTGGTGGCCTTGTGAGTTTTGTTGTGGAGATATCCTGGATCTCGTGCTGTAATCTCCTGGGTGGTTTGTTTTGTAGTGATCTTTTTTCCATTTGCCTCTCATGTTTTAACGGCTTGAGTAATGGGTTGTGTGATGGGCTTGCGAATTCTTTTGTTGTGGTATCCTGGGTCCTGCGTTGTAATCTCCTGGGTCGTTTCTGTTTTTATCTCTTTTCCATTAGCCTCCTGTGTAGTAACGGCTTTGGTAATGGGTTGTGTGATGACCTTGTGAGATTTATTGCTGTGGTATCCTTGGTCTTGTGCTGTGATATCCTGGGTCATTTGCTGTGTTGCAACTTCTTGAATTCTTGTGGTGTAATTTCCTGAGTTTTCTGATGTGATATCCTGAGCGGGTGGCTGTGATGTAGCATTCTGGGTTTTAGTTTGGCTTCGAGTTTGGGTCTGGGTCTGTCTTCTTGGCGTGTGTCAGCTTGTTTGGTTTTGGGGTCGGAGGGTGTGACAGCTGGCGAAGCAGCCATGGTCTGTTTTCTGGATGGTGGTTGTCCTTCGTTTATAGGATGGGCTTGGGCCTGGGTCTGATGAGGGGGATTGGCGGTGGTGTCCCGTGTTGTTTTGGGTCTGGTGTTGGTTTTCGTGGCTGGGACTCATTTGTTGGTGAGGGCTAGCTTCCAGATGTCTGGTAGGCGGGAGGTATCGTCCCGTCTATTCATGTTATGGAGGTGTTTCTCTATCTCGATGGCTTCCCTGATTATTCTCTTGCTGGAATGTTCAGTGTTGGATATTCGAAGGAACCAAATTAATATCTAACACTGAACACTGGAAGCTAGCCCTCACCAACAAACGACCCAGGAGATTACAGCACAAGATCCAGGATATCTCCACAACAAAACTCACAAGGCCATCACACAGCCCATTATACCAACATCAACTCCATCAACCAATCAAGAGGCAGCAGCGCAGCCAACCAGCCCAGCACACCAGTCCCCACCACAGTATTTATAGAGAGACGGCAGCTCCGATCACACACTGCTTGCACTGGCACGAAGCCGAAAGCACCAGCCTGAGGATGGCGAGTAGGACCTCGCCGAAATGTCACCAAGATACTCTTAATCTTACACGGGAAAAGACCTGAACACACCTAGACATACATACATACATACATACATACATGTCTTTTTGAGAAATATCTTTTAGTTAAGCATTCCTTTAATTATTTTAGCCAATGAAAACTGATAAGGAATAGCAGCAACATTAAGAAGTGGGGAGAATTAAAAGTATTTTAACTTGTTTAAGTGAAAAAAATGTATGTCCATATGTATGTATTAATGAGGGGGGAAACTAAGAGTAAATTAAGCCATTGTCAAACCCATTTGAACCCTTATGATCAAATGAAAAATCTTTTGTCAAACATGGGACAAAACAATATATGCTTCCAGTATGGATTGTTATTGAAAAATAATACTAGGTATAATTGAATATGTTAATATAATCTCATGCTGTACATTTCTAACAAGATTCATTTAGTCAAAAGTAGTTATGGTGTTCAATGTGATATACAGTCTAAAGGAGAAAAAAAGTTTAATATGCATGTGTTTTAAATGCTAATGATATCAGAAACTAATCTAAAGAACATCTTTTGTTTAGTCCACCCATCAGCAACTTTGATGTATTTAAAGAAGAAAAGAATCATGCTTTCTTTGAATCTCAGCAAGCCATGATTGTTTTAAGTTCTTGTCTCCAAGAGATGCTAAAAAATATAGATGGCTTAGATGAAAAACGTTTAAAAGAGGAATTTTGTAACCTAATTCAGGTAAAACTGGTGCTTGTTTATATTTCCATACTTTGAAAATTGTAAGCAATACCATGTTTCCAGTTCCAAGAATTTAAAAAAATTGTTTTATCCAAAGTAACAAATATTATCCCAACTGTTCAAAATAGTGACTGAAAGCTAGGGATATGTAAAGCATGCCTTGGGACTAGAATGGGAATGTTTTGATTTTGTTCTGGACCACACTGGTTCAGTACTTTTGCAGAGGTTTGGGAGGAAGCTGTACAGTATGTCATTTCCCCCTTCTTTGAAAGAAATGCAGTTTGCTTTGGCAGGCTATTGGATTAGGTTTAGCAGATCAAAGAATTGCTTATTTACCAAAAATTAACATGCAATCTTTTCTTTTTTAGGTTTCATTATGGGCCAATAAGTGTGATCTATCCATTTCAGCTGGAGCGGATAATTCTCAGAAGTCTGACCCATTACAATCTGTGGAAGAATTAAAAAAATTCATCTTGGTGAATCACATGGAAAAACTTTGGTCACTGCTTATAAACAAAAAGAAAAACAAAACACCAACTAGACTTGACATAATCCTGGATAATGCTGGTTTTGAACTTATTACTGATCTTGTTTTGGCTGATTTTTTGATATCCTCAGAATTGGTTACTGAAATCCATTTCCACGGGAAAAGCATTCCATGGTATGTGTCAGATACTACAAAGCATGACCTGGATTGGACAATTGGACAGATGAAAGCAGCTAATCATAAATGGATGGCTAGATGTGGTGTCTCCTGGGAGGGCTACCTGAAAAAAGGTGTTTGGATTTATCATGATCACATGTTCTGGACTTTGCCACATGAATTTTCTAGTATGGCTCAGATTGCTCCAGCTTTATACACTGAGTTACAAAAATCAAGCTTAATTATTTTCAAAGGTGATTTGAACTATAGAAAGCTAACAGGTGATCGAATGTGGGAATTCACAGTGCCATTCCATCAAGCCTTGAACAATTTTCAGCCTGCACCACTCTGTAGCTTAAGGACATTGAAATCTGATACTCAGGTTGGTTTGAAACCTGGGCAAGGTGAACAGGTCATGAATATTGATCCTGAGTGGATGATAAGTGGTAAATATGGAATAATTCAGTTTGATGCTACTTCCTGATAGATTTGCAAGATATGAAGAATGGCACTGTGCTAAAAACCAATTAATGGTCTAATCTGGAAGGCCACTAATTTTCAATGTGCACTATTTTCTTCCAAGAGCCATGCTGTTATTTTAAAGTGATATGCAATTGTGACCTCTTTTGAATCATCAGAAAAGATCAAATTTGTCCTCTACCATACTTTATTTTTAACTAATATAGAACAAGAAGCAACAGCCAAAGCTACTACATTAGTTGACATGTGTTTGATTCTGCTGTGTTAACATAAAACACAATGCTGCTTGAGCTTAATCTTGTTCAGAAAAAAAATGATGTTAAATAAAATGACATCTCAAATGGCAAAACTAAAGGCTTTGAATTAAATTATCCAATATGAGAACTACATGCGTTGTTGCACAGTATTTAAAAAAATAATCCAATTGTGAGCACCGTTGTCTCTTCAAGCTTGCTCTACCAATTAACATTGCAGGCAAACTGTGTTCAGAGACAGCAGACTTTGTCACGATATATAGACTATCAAGGTGGTGGGACTACATATCTTCATATCTGCCTGCCTTCTCATGTTCATATTAATGGCATGCTGAGAAGGGTAAAAACTGAGTAGGAAGAGTCCCAGAAATGGGAGGAGTGTGGAGGGGAGGAAGGAAGGAAGGCTGGCTTCATCTTGTCTGGCTTAAGTGGAATCATAGTTAACAGCCATGGGGGAATATCTATTTATACATTGGACTGTTTATTCTACATATTAGGTAATACATTTATAGTCCATTGTTATTGCCTAATCTAAATAAACCACATGGCTATTACAATGATTTCACCTAAGCCTGGTTGGTGAGTTATAACAGGCATTGAAGAATTGTTTATCACTGCTACTCATAATTAATTGCAGTTTGTTCAAGTATTTTGATGGGTTTTTTAAAGACATTGTTTCTTTCAAGCAGTTATTGTCTGTAGGCTTATAAGAATATTTTATGTAGCTTCTAGCATTTCAGCTGTTAAGGCAGATAGCAATAGCAATAGCACTTAGACTTATATGCTGCTTTACGGTGCTTTACAGTCCTCTATAAGTGGTTTACAGAGTCAGCATATTGCCCCCAATAACTTTGGTCCTCATTTTACCCATGGAAGGCTGAGTGATGAGCCCGATGAGATCCGATCTGCCAAATTGCAGGCAGCCAGCAGTCAGCAGATGTAGCCTGCAGTACTGCACTCTAACCACTCTGCCACCATGGCTCAGATACCCTACACAACTATATATTCTGTATCTCAAATCAGAAAATATTTTTGAAACAAAGTTTTATTTTACAGTTATCTTTTGATTATTTTAATGGAAGTCTTATTCTATATGTTGTGCCACAGGAAATGCTGGAACGTACAATCTGACATATAAAGCTTGAAAACGTTATTTTGAAACAATATACTTCCTTTTGGGTCTTGTGTTCTCACTACCCTTTTTGGTCCTGCCTTACTTGTCCCTTCACTTGGAAAAGAATACTCGGTTCACAAAATGATTCTGTTATTCTTAATTGAAGAAAAACGGAATTGTTTTGGTAATATATTACTTTGATCACTTGAGAGTCACAACAGGAGTGGACAACATTTTTTTTTTGTCTGTGAAGGCTCTCCTTCCCTTAGAACAGGGGTCCCCAACCACCGGTCCGCGGACCGGTACCGGTCCGTGGAACAAGTCCTACCGGGCCGCTGGCTTGCTGGGCGCCGCCATCTTTTTTTGATGAAAAAGTGCTTCCGGTGAGCTTTTCCGGTAGAAAGCTCACCGGAAGCACGCTTTCATCAAAAAAGATGGCGCCAGTAGCTGTGAGCTTTTCCAGTAGAAAGCCATTTCTACCCGGAAAAGCTCACCAGAGCGCTGAGCCGCTTATTTGATGAAAAGTGCTTCCGGTGAGGTCACCGGAAGCACTTTTTCATCAAAAAAGATGGCGGCGCCCAGCTGATGCTGGTACCGGGCCGCGGCGCCCAGCTGATGCCGGTACCGGGCCGCGGCGTAAAAACGGTTGGGGATCACTGCCTTAGAAAACAGACTGTTAGAGATTGTGGTGGGCAGTGCTGAAGCAAGCAGCAGATTGAGACAGAGCCTAATGGAGGTTGTTATACTATTCTTTTTCTTAGCCCTTCTTTTCCTCTAATCTTAAACAGCAGGACAAAGATAAGCTCTTTCCAAGGCTCACAAGTTTGGTGCTTGTTTTATAATAACAGCTGAGAATGGAAGGCACTAATTTTCAAGTGTGTTTCATAAAGGAAGGAAGGAAGGTCAGAACTGCAAACAGAATTCAGAGTCCATATGAACGGTCTACGTCAGGGGTGTCAAACTTACAGCCCACAGGCTGGATGCGTCACATTCTGGCCCTGCCCCCGCCTGGTTTAGTGAAGGGGGAAAAAGTCCCGATACGTCATGTGACAACGACGCAACACCGCAAGTTTGACATCCCTGGTCTACATCTTCCCTGAAACCAAAAATCCTGCCTGCCCGGAATCTGAATTACTCCAGGAGCAGGAGAATATATAGGTTAGTTAAATAATACGGGTAGTCCTCAATTTATGGCCTCAATTGAGCCCCAAATCTCTGTTGTTAAGTGAGACATTTGTTAAGTAAGTTTTACGACCTTTCCTGTCCTAGTTGTTAAATCATTGCAGTTGATATATTAACAATCCGGTTGTTAAGTGAATCTGACTTCCCCATTGACTTTGCTTGTCAGAAGGTCACTAAAATAGATCATGTGACCCCAGGACACAGCAACGGTCATAAATATGAACCAAGTGCCAAGCATCTGAATTTTGATCACGTGATCATGGCGATGATGCAAAGGTTGTAACTATGAAAAATGGTCGTAAATCACATTTTTCAGTGCCGTTGTAACTTTAAACAGTCACTAAATGAACAGTTGTAAGTCAAAGACTACTTCTATTAGCGTTTATTTTAACATTTTTAAAAATTTAAGCAATATTTATAAAGTGTAACAAATATGAGCATGAGTTACAGTTAGGAAGACAGTTTGCCAGGGAGAATGTCTTTTAAGCTTATTAAAAATTTCCCATCATTCCTGGTGCTTTGAGCTCTACCACAAAGAAATGCAACTTTAGAAAGCACAGTGTGGCCACTCTAGCAGAGAACATGCACAGATCTTCAAGAATTTCTGAGCTTCGATTGTACCTAGTATGTCCACAGGCTCTACAGTAGAAGCAAAATTATTATTAAATGCCTCATATGCATTTGATATTAATTTTCATTATAATGAAAGCTATTGTGTGTGACTGTATATAAGGCTTATGTGTATGATCACTTACCTGTTTCTCAGTCACCAGAATGTCTTTTGTCTATTGATTTATGCCAGTACTGTATGAGAAATTTTTATCTAACTCTTATCAAATCTCTTATCAATATTTTGCCTGTATGTGGCTATTAAGAACAGAAACGAATGATTTTTCTTCCCAGTTGCATTAGACAAAAAGCTTACAAACTCATACTTTTTGGTTGGCACTAATTCATTTTTGTTATACTGAATGCAGACAACACATCTGTTATTATACTGAATGCAGATAACACATCAAATAATTTTAGTTTGATATTCCCTGTAAATGTTATCAATGCAATACATCTAAAGCCATTTTTATTTGTAGGCTTAGTGTGCCTTATTGTAAACAGAAATATTTAGGTGTACAAGTATTTAATTGCCATATATTATTACCCATATATAACAATCCTATAATATTGAAAAAGTTCTTTTGCCACATGGGATCTAAGTATGTGTAAATCAGTAAAACTATTACTCGTTATACTGTTCATGCAGTAGGAATGCATTTTGAGCTAATTATATTAGTCTTTTTTTTTTAATCTAGAATATTTGTAACTGATTATATTTGGATAATCTAATACAGGCTTTCAACATTTTTATTTTCAACTTTTTTAAAAAAACAGTATAACTTCCTTTTATTCTTTGCTACATAATTTTTGCCACTGCAAGCTTTTCCATGTCCGTATTTCAAACAAAATTTTTCTTTAAATTCAAGTGCCATTTCAGTGGTTAACATCTTTTCCGTTGCATGTGGGTGGATTTTTGATTCATAAAAATTGAATGCTAGGTGAGTTTGATTTTATGTTGGTATTCATGCTGCTGCAAAGCTTAATGGATGCAAAAGCACAAAAAATAATTTCTAATGAAATTGTGGTGGAAATATTTTGCATGTTTAATAGCCTACAACTTTGCAAAAGTACATACAGGCAATCTATGTCTTTTCAATTATCTGAGTATACATTCTATGTTTAGTGGACAAAATAAATCTAACAGGCTATACCCCTTTCTCTCTCTGCTTTTTAGACATGAGTAGAGTTAAACCTAGTCCATCACTTTATTTAATGCTATCAGACCCAAACTGACCCTTCTTGCCTCTTGTACAATGCCATCTAAAACAAAACAATTGAAGCGCCTCACCTCAGCCCAAGGGCAGGTTTACAAGGGAATTGCAACATAGAGAAACCCCAACCTTCCATCTTCTATCAGCTGATCACCTCAACATTCCATCTTCTTCATCAATGGATTTCCCCAACTCTACTGCCCTTTTGAAAGGCCCATTTTGCCTAACAACAGAATGCCAAATATATTGACAAGGAGCTGCCCAGGGGCTAGCAAATCAGGTCCTTAGGATTTCCCTCCTTGTGGCCCTCAACATCTACAAAAACCTTTGCTTTTCCATCCTTCAGATTGTGTAAAGGTGGCATCCAATAATAATTGTAATAAAACCTGGTTCTCTTCAATGTTGTGCTCCTTCTGATTGAATCCATGAAATTTATTCTAGTACTTCTTGTGCCATATTTGTCATCAGACGTTGGCGATCATGTTGGCAATCCTATTCTAGTACTTAATAAATGTTAATGTTCTTTCTCTTCACTAGAAAAAAGAAATTATATCTTTTCTGCAGAAAATAATGCTTTCCTTTGACTCAGCAACAACTTGATCTTTCAAAAGAATATCTCCGCATAGTTGCTATGGTTATGTTTGCATGGAATTGGAAGGCAGAATTTTTGAGGAACATTCTTATTTGTAGACATATGCACAAAGATCTACATTAGAACAGATTTGAATACAACAAATATGAAGAAGAGAGAAATATTCACAAATTACATTTTTCAAAATTACCCATGAATGAACAGCATGTTAATACAGCTGTGTGCCTGAACTTCTGGTCAACAGATGCACTTAATTCCCTCCCCCCAACTCTGTCCATGTTTTGTTTACTTTATCACCTAAATTAGAAACACTGGTGAATGCCTCTGGGAACAAGATAAGATCTGAAGATACAGTGTGACAAGGGTATATTCATTCGTTAATAACGAGACTTCTGAAAAATTCTGTTTTACTGTTCTCGGCAATTGTGACTTTTCTTTCATTTATTTTAAATATTTCTGTAAACAGGATTCTTCATAAGTTTTGGGAAAAAGTAATAAATTCTGGGTGCTGGAATGTTTACTAGTCATCAGAAGCATTTTTAATCTGCGTGTAACATCCTCTCCAAAGTTCTGGCAATCATCATACACAAAGTGGTCCACAAGAGGAACAAAGGCTTCGTTTCATTGTTCTGGCTTTATTAATAGGATGGATAGTTCTCCTTTTGGAAAGGAAATTAGCAGACTTTAAAAAGTCAGCTGAAATATATCTAACAGGGTCATGAAAATCCCACACTCCCTCTACTAGTAAATAATTTAAAAAAATAGTAGTCTGTAGTGGAAATTTGCCAAAGTAGAAAATTGAAACTGCTTTCTAAGTTTCCACAAAAAAAGGATTAAAAGCTTATCTAAAGGTTTTTCTTTTTTTACTAAGTGTTCTGGATTTTACGAACTTTTACCAGTAGACTTTATAAGCTGAAAAATGATTTTTAAGAAAGATGACCTACAACAGTAATACATTTCTTAGGCTGCTTTCACATTTAACTTATGTAATTACAATCACAAAGAGATGCTTATTTTTTATATATATAACTAGATTTCTCCTCAGATCTTTTTTTGATGTGTTTTTCACATGAATAATCATGGAGTATATAAATAAACATGTTTTGTAACATGTTTTGTTACAGAAAACAATTCCATACTGTTAATGTCTTCTATGTAGACTGCTAAATCATAAATTCTCATTTACAATGTCATTCTTTGGAATTGTAGAAACCAACAAAGACCAAAGAAGCGGAATATTTCAGAAACAAATAACTTGAATTAGAATAACTTTAAGAAATGCCCTTTTTGGTTCTTTGCACAAAAAAAGTATTGATAAAATGTAACTTGGAACTTATATTGAAGAGGACAAAGATTAGCATCCATGTTTAAGAATGTAAGTGGAATCTTCTTCAAGACAAGTTTGATTCTTGATGATGTCATCACTGCTTCCATGTAATTTTATTGGCAACAATATAAAAGTGATTTTCTATTGTCTTCAGAGTTTTGCTTTGCTTTGCTTTGCTTTGCTTTGCTTTGCTTTGCTTTGCTTTACTTCCCAGACTAGCTTCCAGATCTGCTCTCTCCTTGTGCTCTCCTATTAAAGAAGAACCAACAGAGATGTGCGAAAGGCAGTCTTTAGGAAGAAAGAATTTTTCACACAAGTACTAAGTCCACTCCTAATATGCTGTCAACTAGAAGGATGTTTAAAAATACAGCATGTGGAAAAAAATTGTACTGAAAGTTGCTTTTTAAAAAACCTGATTTTCTATTCAGTGGGATTATGCATATTGAATGTTGTATGAAGTGGAAAGAACAACAATTGAAAACTTATATGGTTTCATTCCAAATTATTCAATTATATCCTTTAAAAAGCACTAAATAATACATACTAAAATGGGGGGACTTAACATAAAAAGAATGAACAGCATACATTTTTACAATAAACACAAATCAAATTCTAACCAGCAAATTAAGCTTAAACTATAGAATAGCTTTGCTTGATCTTGCCTTTCCACCAATCAGTTCAAAGGCTGAGAGCTCACTAAACTAATATTTCAAATTGATATGAATATTTTTTTCCAGGAACTCATAATCACATTATTTTGCAACAGTCCAAAGGCAATATACCCAAATAGACAAATTCTAATGTTTGGGAATGTAATTCAAAATGATGATATCTTTAAACCTTAAAAACTGACTGGTGTACCATAGTAATAATATTTAACTCAAAAGAACTACCAGTGGAGAGACTAAGACACACTAAAATCAAATTTATTACACCCCAGCATAGGAAAGATAACAATCCTGCTTGAAAATCCATTTAGGAATTCAAAAATCTCCCCAAAGAATATTTTGAGCTACTCTATTTTTCAACTGTAAAAAGCCAATATTATTAAATTCAGCATGTACATGCAAGAAAAAGGATCTATGAAATATATATTCCAAAACATTCTGAATCAGCCTTTTGGTTAGCGTATCACAATGGTGAAAAACTAGTGTGAATTGAGACTGCTAATATGTTTCACATCTCAGTAATGTATAAGGGACAATTAAGCCAAGCACTTGTACTATAAAAGCAACCCATCAGTACACTATGTAACATATTAGAAGCTAATGATCTTAAAAGAAGATTAGGAAGTAACACATTGAAAATCTCCTGTGAATAGTTCCTCAAATGAAATGTTTCTCAGGATTAATGTAGCAAAAGGGAATAAAGGACAGATCAGTTACATTCTGTAGTCAAGACAGTCTAAAAACTAATTAATTTGATAAGCATTGCCAGGAAACTCTGCATTGGTCACTATTTAACTCCCTGTCTCATCTTCCTTTAAAGTGAGAGTACAGATTTGGCAACCTTAAGGCTTGTGGATTTCAACTCCCAAAATTCCCCAGCCAGCTGCCTGGGGAATTCTGGGAGTTGAAGTCCACAAGTCTTACAGTGGCCATGGTTGGGCACTGCTGCTTTAAAGACTTGTTTAAGTAGTGAAAATTAGCATGCTGCAAAGTACTTTATTCATGGCCTTTATTAAATATCTGCACATGGGGGAAGGCTGAGCTTAAGAGTGGGGAGGCAAGGAACAGTTTCACCATATGGTTTGATTTAAGACCACAAAGCAATAAATAAATATCACCCTTTTTATTTTATTTTTGTTAAATGCATTTTATTGGCCAGGTCCAGTGAGAAAGACTTTTTTGGTAAAACCCTCTGAAAATCACAAAGGGCCCAGGTCAAATACAGCTAAAAAAATGTTGGATCCCATTCTGGGATATTTAAAATATTTTAAAAACAAGAACACGGGAGTAATGCCACCTCTACAAAAAAGGTGTTTTATACACATACACACACATTTTATGTTTTGTTGGAAGAAATATGCTTCTGGGTTCAGTTCCAAGTGGGGAAAAAGACACTGGAAACTTGGAGGCTGCTTGGAAAGATGCTTTAATGGTGGACAAAACCACATGGCTTGGAGCTCCAAAGAAGGAAGGATGATCACATGTTTCAAGGTGAAGGAAGAGATCAAGGAGGAGGAGGGTTGAAAATGCCTGGTTTTTATACCCTCTGTTGGGATTTGAATTTGAGCTTGTATTCTGATTGGTTGTCAGACTCCCATGGGGCCATGCAGGGGCAACTCTGTAGGCTGTCCTGAGTTCCAGGCTTGGTTGAGCCTTGCTGGATGATGATGTAATGAAAGGACTTTTGGCAATTCCTATAGCTCTACCTGCAGATCTTTGTTATGTAAAATGTTCTGTCCCAGGCCTTAATGGCCCACCCATTAACAAAGGTGGGGGGTGAGTTCTGCTTCTGAGTTTCTACTCTTTTTAGAGGAAATATTCTGCTTTTTTATTATTTCCTAGGATATTTCATTTTTCTAGGAGAGGGGTGGGTTTTAACTTCCAACAGTTTTCAACTACTTTTAAGTAGGCAATTCATTTAAGGTGTAAAAATAAACATTGTCAGCAAAAACCAATGAAATTCTTATTTAGAATGCCCTAGGATAAAAATATGCTTTTTAAAATACAGCTTCTGAATAGCAAAAACTATTCCTGATCATTTCCCCCGCCCCGGTTTCCTCAGAGCCTTCCCTTTCCATTATATGCCCCCGCCCCGGTTTCCGAGCCCTCAGACGCAGGAACATTTTCCAAAGGTGGATGGAAGGAAGGGAAAGCTCTCCAAAACACCGAAATAAAACCAAAGTACAGGGTCTCGCGAGAATCACCCGAGAAGGGCGGGTTCTCGACCGACAGCCCCAGCTGTGTATCCGCGGGGCGGTTGACATAGAAACCCAGGTAGCCAAGCGAGCCTGGGCTCTTAGGGACGCGCCCGGGCTGGCTTATTCCGCGGGTCGTCCGAACGCCGAAAGCAAAACAGCCCCGGTCTTCGCGCGCTGTCGGTCCGCGGGAGCATGAGAAGCGCTGGCAGTTCCCGTGCGGGCTCTGCCTGCTCCAGGCTCATCGACGTGACCAGCAACGCACCGTTGCTGCGCTCGCCCGCCAGCGTCTCAGCCTCTTCCGAAGCGGAGGTATGCTCCTCAGGCTTGCATTCCCTACTATAATACCCACATCTGCGGCGTGCCTGGAAGTCGAGCCGGGGCCAACTGGTTTCTTCTTTTCTTGTGGGTTCGAAATACGCAGCGAAACGTTTCGAACCCATAAGGGAAAAAAATAAAGAAGTCCACTCAACTTCCCGACAGCTCTTACGTGGATGACTGAGAATCTTCAGCAAACATTTGCCCGAATGGAGATTTTTCTTATGTTCATTCGGGTTGCCGAACCCCCCCCATTGGTTAATTCTTCCTTGTGTAGCCATGGTGTTGCATCGAGCAGCGCAAGGCTGCTCAGTAGCAATAGCGCTTACCACTTGTATACCGCTTCACAGTGCTTTTACAGCGCTTTGCGGAGTCAGCAGATTGCCCCCAACACCACCTTGATCTCTCTCCCGTCACCCCAGCCAAAAAAAAACAAACCACAAAAGTTCTGGATTTTGATTTGCCACTCAAGCCTGAAATCGAGCTGGTGTCCCTTTTCCTCCTTACCCTTTTTTGGAAACTGGAGAGGGGAAAACATGAATCTGAGGGGTGAATCGGTTTGTAAAATGTATATATATCCCACATTTTTGTTGAGATACAAAGTAGCACATGGCTTATTTCCCAGATTTTAGGGGCTAAGAAGATGGTACAGTGTAGCGGTTGTTTTTTGTTTTTAAAAGAAAACTTCTGGTGAAAGTAACCATTGCATCAAAGTCCAACTTAGTTTATATTTTTTACCATTAGACAATTACCTCTTCATGATAGATCTTAACTGCTACAGACACAAATAGCGCTAATCAATCATGTCAGAATGATAGAACATGGTTATATAAACAGCCTTTTACAAAAAGCTACACCATTCAGCAGAATAGGGTGATGTCTTACCTACTGAAATTCTTCAACAGAATAAAAAAGGTTGACATCTAGTTAATATTGGAATTCATGCCTAGCTTAGAGGCTTCTCTGGGTAATGTGTGCCTGGAAAAGAGAGCTATGTTGAACATGTTGTGTTGAACCTAAGTTCCATCATCCATTATCCATGATGACTAGTGGATCATAGGAGTTGTAGTCTGACACGTTAGAAGGGTAACCATATTAAGAAGCCTGCTTTAGCCAATAAATGGATTAGGAGGGAGAATATTTTCACATATAGTGATAATTATCTAACTTGGTCTACTGCTCTATGACAATAAATATCCATAGAGCTAGTTCAGTGTTGCACGGGACTCAATACAACAGCATGATTTTTCTTCTTCTTTGAAATCTATGGAAGGTGTTGCAATGCCAGGCTGTATTTTACCGATTTACACATTGTAAATCATGACACATTTTCATGGGACTTTTAAGTCTTCCATCCACATTTCACTTTCTTGTGAAGAAACCTGTGTACACTTTATGATTACTTATGCCTTGCCAAACCTATAAGAATTTTCCCCAATCCCTTCCAACTTTAAGGAATAGTTAATCTTAGCTTTCTTTGATTTGTTGAACTTTTTGATCTTTTCTTAATCATCTCATGGCTCAAGAAGTTTCGCAGTATTGGCAGCTCCCAGGAAAATAATGTTACTCAGATCTAAGCATATTTCCCAAATTTCAATCTGTAGACTCAGAATGGTTTTTTCAGAAATTCCTGGCATTATATCAAGAATTAAAAACTATGTGCTTCATGTTAATTTTAAATGTTAGTATGTACAATCATGTCATATATGTTCTTCAAATAAAAAATATATACTTAAAAAGTGAGATTGCCCAATAATAAATCAGATTCTACATTGAAAGACTTTGGAGGGTGGGCAAGATATCAAGGTTTATTTCAGTCAAAAACCAGTTTATGTTATTTAAGGTATCCAGCAGCCAACAAATACAAAGTGAGTGGGAAGTCAATGAAAATATCAGTTATATTCTAAAAAATATATAAAGCGGGGTTGGACTCTATTGCTGGCAAATAGTGATGTAATATTTGAAATAATTGGTCCCATCCAAACATAGCTTTGAGTTAATACGAAAACCTTTAGCATGTAACTTATGTATTTATTATTATTGTAAAGATTTACATACTACAAGTTTTATACTGCATCTCCAGATTGTATCAGCTGCTATGTGAGGAAATAATGTAAGTGTATTAAATTTATAAGCTGCTCAACTCCATTATATGACTCTGGGCAGCATGCAGCATTTATACAATATTTAAAATAACAAGTTTTGTTTTATTTATGTATTCGCGTATCCCTCCTTTATTACTTTATAAGGTGCCAAGCAATCCTAATTCTCCTTTCTCCTCCTATTTTCCCCACAACAACAACCCTGTGACATGAATTGGGCTGAGAAAAAGTGACTGGCCCAAAGTCACTAAGCTCTGGCTTTCATGCTTAAGGCAAGACTAGAACTCACAGTTTGCTGGTTTCTGGCATGGTGCCTTAACCAGTGGACCAACTAGCTCTTTGTTACAATTACTCTCAAATCATTTTATTTTTTATTTTTCCTTGTCATATTAAAAATATTATCATAATCAATTTTGGAAGCCTGTGAACTAAATCCAGGGCACTCAGAGGCCAAGCATGGCCCTAGCATCTGTATTTCTAGGTTAGGGCCTGGCCACTGTATTATCCATCCATAAGAAGGAATGAGGAAGCTGTCCCAAATGTGCTTTTCCAAAAGGCAACTGGACTTTCTTGGGTTTTTTTTTTCCCTTGAAAACATTTCACTTCTCATCCAAGAAGCTTTTTCAGTTTTGAAGTGAAGAAGCTTCTTGGATGAGAACTGAAATACTTTCAAAGAAAAAACAAAGAAAGTTAAGTTGTCTTTTAGAACAGCACCTTTTGGACAACTATGACCTGGATAATGGAGAATCTCCATAGAACAAGGAAGTTGATTAGTTACTTTTTAGTATAATTTGCTTCATTTAAGTTTCAATAATTTAGATAATAATGGCAATCCCAAATTCTATGCTCTCCAACCATGGGACCTTTGGACATACTGATTGGGGATTTCTGGGAGATGTGGCCCAAAGTATCGGGCAACACAAGGTTGGGGAAAGCTGTTCTAATGGAAGTATTAGAAATAATGAAATTACCTACATTGTTCCTTAATGTTTCATTGTACATCAATACTTTTAGGTTAAACATTCACTTCATAGGACACTATTTCAACAGCTGTGATACTTTGCATAATGCCCTAACAATTATAGTTTCAATTATATGTCGGTACAGTTTTATCTTTCGACATTCAAGGACTGAGCTGTTTCTTATTAAACATAGCAAAGGGAGTACATTTATCTAAGATTTCTGGTTTTCTGCTCTTTATCTTTCCCTCACTCATGCTTTGATCTAAAGTTCAGAGAAACAGAGGAAGGTTTTTGCATAGCTTTCTCATGGGATCCTTCCAGGTCAGGGACCTAAAATTAGGATGTTAAATGTAGGATAATGCATCCACTACTTGCAAATACAACTTCTATATAGATCTGAAAAAAAGTGGGGGTAGGGATAGTCAACATAGTTGAAAAGTTGCATTTTTCTCTATTTTTTTTTAAGAAAAAAGGACATTGTGAACATGTTGAATGTTGATAATAAAAGTGGTAACTTCCGTATTTTAAAAATAGTATACCAATATAGAAATGTGTTTATTTATTTATAAACTTATTTCAGCTTATGAAGGCATTGAACAACTCCCACTGATTATATGCGACTTAGCTTATATTATGGTGCCACAGGCTCAGCATAGAATTCCTAATTGCCTATGGAGGAATGCTGTGGAAGACGATTAGGAATTCTGGCATTGAAAGTTGTACAATAAAGCAGTTAATATGGATAATGTTTATAAGACTAGGTAATGCTTAGATGATGGCCTGCAGTTTTTTGGGGGAAAACATGCTGGCTGTTTCATCCATCACCCAACAATATAGCTCAGTGTTTCTCAGTTCTGCAACTTGAAGCTGTGTGGAATTCAGAATGATGGCTGGAGAATTCTGGGTTGAAGTCCACCCAGTTTCAACTTGCTGAGGTTGAGGTACACCAATGTAACTTATTTAATTTCCTCAGTGCACTTTTAAGTTTTAACAGAATGTTAAACAGAAACTCAATTTGCATCCAACCAAGTATTCTCTTTTGTGATAAGCAACATTAAGCAAAATGCAGAAAAGGAATAATAAATATTAACCTGGAGAAATTGAAGGCATGAGGTAAGAAAATGAAATATGGTTAAATCTGGTTTATCCTAACCACATTCATTTTATCTCTCCATAGCTTTCTGTCCCTACACACTATATACTGTTTTCATTCATTGACTTTTGTTCTTCAAAAAAGAAAAACATTCAGCAAAGAGGATTTTGCCTAGAGCTAAACATGGAAGGAATCTCATTAGTTGAAATAACATTTCTTATTTTTAACAATTTTTTTTTGCTTTTTGGAATTGTATTATCTGATGTGATGCCTTCAGAAGCAACTAAACATTACATCATTATCAGCCCTGCCATCAAAACTAAGGACTGTATGATTGTTTATTGTAAGACTCTTAAAGGCATAGGAACCAAAACCAAAAAAACATCCTGGAATCATTTCTAATCCTCAACTTACAACAATTCATTTCATGACCGTTCTAAGTTACAGTGATGCTGAAAAAGTGACTTATGACTATTTTTCACACTTACCATGATTGCAGCATCCCCACAATTGCATGATTAAAATTCAGATGCTTGGCAACTGACTCATATTTACGATGGTTGCAGTAACCCAGGGTCATGCAATCATCTTTTGTGACCTTCTGACAAGCAATATCCGTGGGGAAGCCTGATCCACTTAACAATCATGTCTCTAACTTAACAACTGCAGTGATTCACTTAATAACTTTGGCAAGAAAGGTTGTAAAATGTGGCAAAACTCACTTAACAATGGTTTTGCTTAGTAACAAATTTTTCCCCAAGCATCATATCATATAAGCTCACTTTTGGGGAAAAAATGCAAAAGAAAAACAGAATTCTTTTCTTTATTGATTCCTTATGACCCAGAGACCACTTGTAGTCTGCAGTCAAACTATCATAGATGATCATCTCTAATGTCAAAAGCCAGTTTCCAAGATTGGTGACCATATACATTAGAATAAAATCTGGACACAAAGATACTTTTTATATGACCAGAATCTCAATTGATTGCCAACTTTTCACAGGAGTTTAGAGGTCTTGTCCAAAGTCTTACAAAACTCATGGGAATCTCAATGTCCCATTTGATCTGATAACCTTGCAAGGTTTGGATCATTAAATTCAATGATGTTTTTGTTTCTTTAAAAGATATCATATCCAGCAAAAGGAAAAATGCCTTATTTCAAAAGGACACACGTACCAAGTTGTCTTTTGCTGTTATGGTTTGGCTTGTGTGATGGTCCTTAAAAACTCTAGTGGACCATATTTTTTTTTAAAAAAGTAAATGATCTACCAAAACAGACTTTGTTTCAGCCTAAACCATATTTTTGTTGTTGGCTCAAAAATGATGTACAAATCTATATTAGGAGGTGAAGTGGAAGGGAACTATGTTTTAAAGAGTACAAAAGGGACATATTAAGCACAGTGGGTAAAGAAGTATTAGGGAAGATTTAAAGCTGTATGCAAAATGTATATGTTATGAAAAACTATGTGAACCAAATTTCTGAAGCAGAGTTCTCTAACCTTTCCAGCTTTGCTGACTGGAGGGAAGGGAGGGGATGGTTCAGCCTGAGTGGTGGGCAAGCACCCATGCATGCAGTTCCATTTGTGCAAGTGGCGGGCACATGTGTGCACAAATAGAGTTGCACGCACATGCTCATCCACAGGTTCTGTGGCCCAGGTCCAAGTAGACCGCGGCTTGGGGGATTGGGGACCCTATTTTAAAGAATTTATATTTCTTTAGAAAAAAAAAGACAGAACAGTAATACATATAGCACTGATACAGGGTTGCATTCATCAGCACATATTATAGCAGTAATGGTAGTGATTTTATTCATTAAATCATAACTAAATGCATAGATATAGAATAAAATCGCAGTACAAATTATACTGATAATTTAAAGGTTTCTTTTAAAAAATTAAAACTTTCAGTGCTATACAAGCATTAAATATTCTCAGGTATATCATTTTCTAAAGCTTTAGCATATTGTTTAAACAAAATTTGTTTAATTTGATGTACATTTTAAAAATACGCATATTTAGTGATATATATTTTTTCTGTTACTTTCCTTTTTCATGCTGTTTTAAAACAATTGGGGATTTTTATTTATAGTGAAGGAATGATCAGAGATGCTGAATACTTTAAACAGCAGGTGGCACAATGACCAACCAAAGGAGAGATCAGGGTTATGCTTCTAATACAATCTTCTATCCTGCCTTAAAAACAATAGAACAGGATGGAAACAAAGGCAGAGTATTGAACAATATACAAGCATGTGTTTCAAACAGCGGTTTGAATGAATTACGAACAGAACTGAAATTTGATTTAAGCCCCTTCTTATAATAGATAGAAAAATGCCACAATTCTTTCAAACAAAACCATACTTCTTAGATAGTTTACATGTGAATGGGTGTAATTGTTACAGCAACAGTAGTCTTTCCTCTTTGGCCCTCAGCAATATGACTAGTTTCCTGTAATTAAGGAGGGGTCAGAGAAATGGTAATCACAGCTTTGTGTTACCTGGAAGATTTATACACCTAAAGGTATAAGGTATACACCTTGGTATTAAGCAATGGAATTGAAACCATTTCTTCAATGCTCCTTCCTAAAAACCCATTCCAATCAAAATTCAAGCAATGTCTATTCAGTAACATCTGCACAATCTATCCTTGTCAGGAAAAACTAGCATTGCATTTGGACTGACTAAAAGGCTAATTGCCTCATTGAATCCTGGCTATGGAGGGTGGGTGATGCTACTAACTTTCCAACTTCTACTGCTAGGATCTTTAAAGAGCTGCATTCCCAACTCAGGAACAACAAATATTATAGTGAACGGTTAAATTCCCAGCTTTGCCCTGAAGTTTTTGTACAATTTGAAGAGCACTTAAAAATGAATCCTCCCCAACCCCATCTCTCTGCATTCAGTCAGAGTTGCACTGTGTATGCTTTCTTGTTAAGGTTAAATGAATAAATAAATCAGATTCTCCTCTGCAAACATTTAAAGCTAAATGTTAGGCAAATAGACAGTGTAACAGCTGGGCAGACATCATGTTAAAAACTCATTTAGAAGACACAATGTTGTTTCTTCTCACTTTCCTCTTTTAATAAATCCTTGCTTTGTTTAAGGTAATTGGGCTTTCTGGGATAAGTGCTGCCAGCTGTTCTCGGAATAGAAACAATATTCGGGATTTTGACGCTGAAGAGTAAAGTGGGAGAACAGTACACACATTGAAATACTAGCCAAAACCCTGATTGCAATCAGCATAAAAAAGATCAGTCCGAGCACATATGTTGCGTATTTTGAAGTATAAGTTAATTTCCATATGTTCCATTGCAGTTGAAAAAATAAAGCATGTATTTCTTTTCACTTAATAACTGTTGAACAGTCATAAATAACCAAAGCAGCAATAATAATCTGTGCTTTAGTTTTATGTTGCATTCGATTTGTGACTCACTCATAGAAACAGGGCAGTCATTTAAATTAGGGTGATGCAGTATTTCTGATTCAAAGGGGGAAAAAAGATGCAACTACTCTAATGAATATCAGGTTCTCCATAAGCTTCTCTGTACACTCCAGAACATCTTTTTCTCTTCAGACCTGAAGCATTGCATAGCCCTAATATAAGTAATAGTAATAAGAAATAAAGCTCAGAGGCAGGCAATTCTGATTGGAACATACATTTTATATATTGCTCTAAAATAATTCTTCCAACCTTAGTGATTACCAGAGCTGTGAATATTGACATATTCACTTCTGAAGAATATTAAACATTAAGCTGTAGTCTAATCAAACTTCCCCTCTTGCAGTCAATATTGAAAATAGTGAACAGGAATTCTGATTAATAATACTAGAAAGAAAGAACAAGTTAATAATACTTCAAGGGAATACTTTCAACTAAGGCAGATGCGTATAGACGACATTTAAGAAAGCAAACTCTAGCCCAGTTCTTCAGACAGTACAGCACAGCCATCTTTGGGGGGCTCCAGCTGATCCCAGCTTTGAGAACTGACCTCCATGTCAGCAGTATAAGAACTAATCTCCACAATTAAGCCAATGAAGCATCATTTGAGACGGATGCATAAGCAGTGGTAATTTCTTCAGTGTTTAAAAACTATGCAAAGTGATAAGTGAAGAAGTAACAATAGTTTTAGCTAGATTATAGATGACTTCCTTTTATGTTTTATCTATGTTCTAATGTTGGATGCAGCAGTTGGAAGAATCGGAGATTGCTAGTGTTAGCCCAGGACTGATGAGGTTCAGGCTCAAATCTCTACTCAGCTGGAAATGAAGTGGGAAATTCTTACCTCTCAGCTTACCTTATTTACAGTATCCCAGTCTTTTCTGTAGAAAGCTTCAGTTTGTTTGTCTTCAGACACCTACTCAAGTTTTCTACCATCTGTATGAGAGTACTTGAAGGAAAAAGAGGAAAAAAGAGATTGTGTGCCCTAACCACGGATCATCAGCTCAAATTCCAGAGGTTCATATAGATTTCAGTGCTGGGATCCCGAAGTATCTCACATTTTATTGGCCATGAGGAAAACAGAAGTCTTCCATACAATGTGGACTCTAGTACAGATGAGAACCATGGCCATCCCACTGTAGAACTATTAGAAAAAAATATTAGTCAAGAATATAAAAGTTAATAAACATCCAAATAAATTAAATCCATTGCACTCCATTGTCTTGTGCAAGTTATCTTCTAAGGCAGTTTCCATTCCCCACCCAGACTGGAATGAAGATTGGGTTTAAAATTATCCACATTTAAAACTAAACTGATTGAAAACAATCCCTTTTTAAAGAACTGAGCAAAGCAATAAAAGAAGAAGAATTATGATTGTTTGCCATTAACCCTTGTTTTTTTTTTGTTTTTTTTTGGGGGGTAAAGCAGAGAACTCATAATTATTTGCTACTGGATGTTCCTGACACTCGAGAACAGCTAGTCCATTATCGGAATGCAGCAGAAACAGCCAGCAGTGAGCTTGCTGCACTCTTAGTGAAGTATGAATGTGCTCAAGCAGAGGTATGTTTTTAAGCCCTCATGAAAATATTTGTAAATAACAGAGTATGTTTATGGCATGGTACGTACCATTAAATGTTTAAGTAAAGCTCTCTTCTTTGGTACACTGCTTATTCATTTTAGCTATTGCATCCCGCCTACAGTATGTTTAGAAGTTTTTTTTAACACTTTCAAATTTTCAGTCAGGCATTCTAGAATCATAGATTTGTGAGAATCCAAGAGGTCAACTAATCCATTCCCCTACTTGGCACAGGATCTTTTAAAATATTTTTGGGCAAGTGACTGTTCAGCCTTTCTCTATTCATCCTCCCTCCAATGAAAGGGGTTGTACCACTTCATGAGGCAACCTATTCCACAATTTCTTAGTGTCAGGAAGACCTTAGTAACCAGCCTGGATCTACTTCTCTTATAGTCTTAAACCATTGGTTATAGATCTATCCTCCTCTTTTTATGTGACAACCTTTTAGATATTTGAAGACTTTCCTTCTCTCCCCTTGTCCTGTTCTGCAGGCTAAAAAAAAAAAAGGTCTAGTTCCACAGGAATGGGTTTTCAATTCCTTCACCATCTTGGTTGCTCCTTTCTCAACCTGCTCCAGTTTGTCCATAACCCTTTTAGATGTTGCAGATCCCAAAATTGGACACATTCCACGTGGAGTCAGCATAGACTAGAGTGGGACAGCTACTGCTTGTTCCTCTATCATAATAGTCCATTGATTTCCTCCTTTTCATAAGAGTTTGAATTTTACTTGTGTAACACTCAGAAATATTTTGCAAGTTCCTAATCTGTGAAGTTTATAGTTCCTTTCCCTTCTTTGCTTCTTATATATCCTTTATAAACTGCTTCAACAGTGAGATGGGCATATATATTTAATAAATAAAAGTCTACCATGAGCTTCTTCCAATGGCAGATTTGCAATGGCTCTTTCTTTGGTACATAACCAGTACTTAAAGAAAAAAAATGACAAAGTGCTTCAGCAGGTGCCACCAACATGTTTTCCTACTAATAAAGGCGTACAGCTTAACAAGGGTTGCATGTTAGGATTCTTTTATTTACATGGTTTTACTAAATAATTTTTTAGGACACCAGGTACATTTTTTTAAAATGTACAGCTGTGATTGTTTGATTTTAAAAATGAATGGGATGATCCCAAAATCTTGTGGGTAGAACCAAATTAATATTATTTGTGTTTACATGTGTAAGTAAATATCCTACTTAGAATATTTCTGAGATTTCTGGCTAGACAGAAAGATATCCCGATCTGAAAAAAGTATAGGAACGTTAAGCAGCAGCCATTAAAACAGTATTTTAAAGCATTCACAGAAACGAATTCAGCATTCCCAGTTATCAGCTTAAAACAAGTTTCCAGTCCTTCAAACTAAACCAAGAGCTTTACAATATAATTGTGACATCTGAGCTGGCCCTTACTTTCAGATATATTTGTTCTGGTTTGGATAGTTAGTACAGTTTCAGCAGTGACTCTTCTTCCATTTGGTTCTTTTCTGATAGACAAACCTTGTTATGTTCTTGTGCCACAGCCCAATTTTATGCAAGTAATGTCTTCACAACTTCTCTTAGCCTTATACCTAGATACATGGAACTATAGCCAAACAGAGGGACACATTAATATGTCCATCATGTTGAGGAGTAGAATCCTAACCACCACAAAAGTAATACTGCATAAGAAAAGAGTTCTGAAGTTTCTTAAAGAGACGATTTCTGAAAAAACAAGTGCTGCCAAGGGTTGGTTCATTGTCTAGGTTTTTTGTTGTTTGTATGATTTTTGTTTGTGGGAATATATTGAACATTATACTAATTCCTAGATTTACTGCATGAGTCATTAATTGGGAATTATGTATGCAGTTGTTCTTGCCAGACTCTTAATTTATTTAATTAATGTGACAGTCAAAAGCAATTCTCTTCTTTATTTCATTCTGTTAATAGCTCCCAAAATTTCAACATAAGGCAAATGTTTATCATTTGTTTTCAAGCTTTTAAATCTCCCACTTTTGCCAACTTTATTGATTTCTGTAAACAATATATTCATTTATTGCCCAGAATAATGTTTAATTGCTTATGAGTTTGTTTTATCTTTGTTTGAAGTCCCCCTTTTCAATCCACTTCTGAACTGGACTTTGTTCGATAATAATCATTTATATATTTAATTCATTTTAATTATACTTTCTGCAAACAATCCTTATCACTAATTCTTGCCCCCGATCCAGACACTGTAACAAGAGGTAATTCTCAACTCATGACCGATAGTTCAGCAACTATTTGAAGTTTCAAATGCACTGAAAAAAACAATTTATGACTAGGGTCCCGGCATCAAGGCTTTTGCAGCATCCCTACAATCATGTGATCACCTTTGCCCATTTAATCATCTGCATTCTGTGGCCTTTCCCACCATAGTTGACCTTTGTGGTCTACTTTCTCCAACTGCTGACCAAGAAATCCAAGCCTGACCTTTTGCAAGGCATTTGCCAGCTAGTTGAGATTTTCTTCTCAGGGTCTCTGTTTGTGGTTTCCTTGTGAGACCCGGAGAAGACGGCCTCATGTGGCGCCTGCCATTCTCCAAATAGCGCATCCCATTCTTGTGATGCTTTGAAAGACTTCAGAAGCTTTCCAAATGTTTTCTGAAGGACCACAAGAATGTGGTGTGACAGACTCTTTGGAGTGCAGGGCAATAGGATAGCTGGGGTTTTGTACTGTGGTGCTGGAGTGGCTGGTCATGGTGTGATGACACTCCTCAGCAGTGGTGCTAGCTGCACTGCGACTAAAGTAGAGGTGTAAAGTGGAGAACAATTTGTTTTTACCTATTTCCCAAAAGTTAACAATAGCTTTCTTTCTCTTCCTGATTCTTATCTATCTTAATTTTTTAACGAATTGGTTTACCACCCATTCCCAAAGTTTCTAATGATTAACAATAAAAAAATATTAAAAGAATCATTCCGACAAAAAACCCACACTCCCCAGTTACAATAAATTCTATCAACCATGGGGAAAAAAATGAAATCCTACGTGCTCCAATGCATTCTGCCATTCATAATATCAGTGGTAGGATTCAAACATTTTTACGACCAGTTCTGTGGGTGTGGCTTGGTGGGCATACCGTGGCTTGGTGGGCATGGCAGGAGAAGAATACTGTAAAATCTCCATTCCCACCCACCCCCCACTCCAAGGGAAGGATACTGCAAAATCGCCATTACCCCATTCCAGGGGAAGGATACTGTAATATCTCCATTCCTTCCCCACTCCTGGGGGAAGGTTACTGCTTCCCCACCCCGCTAACCTGCTTTCCAGCTCCGTTCTCCTGTGCAGGGCAACAAAAGAAGACTCAGCTGATCATCTGGGACTCAGGAAGCAGAGAATAGATGGGGGCGGGGCCAGTCAGAGGTGGTATTTGCTGGTTCTCCGATCTACTAAAAATTTCCACTACCAGTTTTCCAGAACTGGTCAGAACCTGCTGAATAACACCTCTGCATCATATGCTTTTCTTTGGACACGGATTTTGTGGGAGGTTTGAGAATACGATTCCTGAAAAAGATTTGAGTAGATTTACAAGAAAAGATAACTCATATAACTTACTTTTCCACTGAGGTTTCTATCAGAATCTGTCTAATATGAAGAGCTACTTTTATAAGAAAATAGTTGTTCAGATTGCTTGTTCTTCTAATATGTATTATCTATTCAGCCAGATAGTTGTGCTCTTTAATCACATATGAAATATTTAAATTAAGTGGAAAATTCAGTTGCTTGAGTAATACACGGGATGCATGTATTGTAGTGCTATTAAATCTGTCTTTGCAAGCAGGATACAGTCAAGTAATAACTTTAGCCCGGTTATATTTTATTTTCTATTTTCTATTTATAGATTCTAGATCTTAAATCCAGAATAGCCTCACAGGAAGTCGCTATACAAGAATTCAAAGCTGAAGTTGGGGGCTATAAGGAGAATGATGCTCGCCAATCTTCTCTCCTTTTTTCCATGCAACACAAATTCCAAGAACTTGAGAAGGAATCAGGCACAATTGCTATTTCCAAACATCAAGCAGAGCTAAAATCACAGGCTATTCTCCAAGAGAACTTGGAGCTAAAGGAGAAAATACACGAACAAGAAGAGCAGATCAGGTAAGAACTGCAGAAAACGCTAACTTTTCATGTAAAATAATTGCCATGGAGCAGAAGAAAACGGTACTTGTTAGGATTGTTAAGTGAGGATGGTGGGCTGAAATAGTTGAATTCTTTTATATTAAAAACTAAGCCCTAAGTTTCAATGTTTCTATATTTTTTAAAAATAAATTGGAAATACGTGTGTGTGTGTGTGTGTGCATAGAGGTTGGTAGGTAGGATGCTATTTGAAATTTCTTCTGAGAAAGTATTGTGTGTATTTTATATTTGTAACTCCTCAAGTCTTCAGAATCACACAAGAGAAATTTTGAAACAAACTGAAACTTGAGTTTCAATCCAGGTCATAAAAACAAAAACCCAAAACCATTTGGATTTTCTTTGTTTCTCTGATGGCTGTGGGAGATATCTCATTACCGAGGAAAGGAAGTATTTTATTGTGATATAAAAGTCTTTCTCGAGGCACTGTATGTTGTGTCATGAGCACCTGTTTAGTATTAGTTACATTTCTGATGTAAGGTACAAGATTTAGGTTTGGAGATCTTTACTTAACTTCTTTGGATCATGAATAGTCTCCTATTGTCCTTCTCAGGGTTTTTAAAATGGAAAATTTGGAACTATTTACAGTCATGAGAAACCTAGATGGAGGGGGCAAATAAAAAGGGGTTTGAGAAGAGTAGGAAACTCCCATTTCCTCATTGTTATGTTGAGGTCAGTATGTAACTGACTCCTCCTTGCAGTGGTTCAGTCTTTTCTCACACCTCATTAATTTGTGTGCTTGAGAATCCCACAGAGGGCATTTTAATTTTTTTGAATGACACCTGCCTCCTGGGGAATTCTTGAAGTCAAAGTCCACACCTTAAAGTTGACAAGTGTTTGGGAAACACTGCTCTAGCAATGCAATCTTGCCTCTCTGAAATTATCGAAATTATCCTGAATCTTTAGACCAGCCCAACCCATTGGAGAAAATTGTTGGCTCATGAACTTGTAAGAATAGCATTTGATTCTTTGATTCTTTCCTTTTTTTAACTTAGTGTCCCCTTCTCTCTCTCTCTAACACATCCAGTTAGGGGGACTAAGTATCTCACAAGGAGATAGTCTGATGGCCTACTCATTGTCTGTCGAATTAAAGATAGGGATTTGATTATGCTATGCAGAAAAACAATTCCAATCAAAGCAGCTGCTTTCATTCCTCAATGAAATGGGCAGTTATTTCAGCAGTAAACCCATAGAGGAAGTGATTTTCTCGTCCCGAACCTGGGCAAAGACAAAACTACTTTTATCCTCCCCTTCCCAGTCAGGGAAGTTATTGGATATGAAATCACACCTCGGTAATCCTTGCAGATCTGATTGCACATGGTGAGATCAGTAAAGGAAGCACATATAACACCACTGTTGCATTGGCTACCAGTTTGCTTCCCAGTCCAATTCAAGGTGTTGGTTATTACCATTAAATCCTATATGGCATGGGTCCATGTATCTGAGGAACCATCTACCCCAATGGGACTTGTCCACCCCACATACATCAGCAGAAGAGGCCAACTACAGATCCCATCTGCTAAGGAATTCTGGCAGGCGGGGTCAAGGAGACAAGCCTTTTCTGATGTGGCCCCATCCCCGTGGAACACTCTACCACCAGAGCTGAAAACTGCTCCCACCTTTTGGGCTTCCAGAAGGGTATTAAAACTTGGTTTTGCTAATTGGCTTAAGGCTCTGGGGGGATGTTTACCACTGCAAGTGGTTGATAGGGTAAGAAGACCTCATCCCTGTGCTATCTGTCTCTTATTCCTGGTTTCTTTTGTATGGTTTTAAATTTTATTATGATAAATTAAATCCGTGGGTCACCTAGAGACATAGGGGAGATGGGTGGCATAAAATGAAATAGATAGATGGATAGATGGATGGATGATAAAGATAGATAGATGACAGATAGATAGATACTATAGATAGATGGGTGGATGGAGGGAGGGAGGGATGATAGATATGGGTATGTGTTCTTAAACATGAGAAAAGGGGTAGAAGTAATCAATGATCAGTTCCAGGACGAAGGTCACACCAGAAGACCTATCAAGGATATAGTTGTCCGGGAAGATTCGGAGAAGTACAAGAGCCTTCTAGTAAATCTAAGTGTATTTCACACACCCTCCCCCAGAAAGGAAAAGAAGAGTCCAGGTTTTTCTTCTGAATCTGAAATAATTGTGGGTCTATTTTTCTTGTACACCTAGCAAGTCCAAAAGTCTGCCTCCAAAGAAATCTAAGGATGACCAGAAAAATACAAATCTGTAAAAAGTCAGGGATCGTCCTCTTCATTATTTTCATGCACAGGAGGTCTCATCAACTCTGATTTAAAATTGCATTGCAGTTTGGTGGCCATACAAGAGGAAGGAATCAACCTCTAATTAATCTTACCTTTTCCGTGCCATTTTTTTTTGTAATTTTGCTGAATAGTTACAGTCCTTATGTGTGTCAAGCAAGCCTGAGCTGGGGGGGTGGGGTGGGGTGGAGATCCATATGCTTAACCAAGAGTTCAGGAGGTTCCCTGGGGCAGTGAGATGTCCCTTTTCTTGGATCATTTGACAAAAGTGTTGAAACTAAATGGGCAGTGCTTGCTCAAAACAAATTAATATATAGGCTGACTAACATGGTTTTGCTTCCTGTGTATAACAAAGTCATGGAGCTTTCAAGTTGTACTGGTAGATGTTCTGGAGTTGCTATTTCTTGCAGAAATCTATGCAAGCAAGATGAGGAAGTCCAAAACAGTTTCATTTAGGGTCTTTTAGACTTTAGGAATCTTCTGCTTTATGCAGAAAATTCCAGACTTCAAGGAGAGACTGTGTTGTATCAACTTCAAATGGGCTTATGTATGGGCAGAAAAATCTACAAGCCTGCAGCCTAAACCAGTGCGCTCACAAATATTTCTTATGCAAAATCCCTTAAGGTTGATTCTTTGATATTATTTAATTTGGCAAAATGGCTGCTAACACTCTGACCAGAAGTTGTGTTTGGCTGAGGAACTGTGAAATAAACCCCTATTTATAGACTAGATTAGCAAATGCTTCCTTTATGGAAACTTTTCAATGCGTTTTTGAATATAGTGCACATTGAGGCAACAGCTTGTTGAGGCTGTACTCCCATCCAGAATATAGAATTACAAGTCCAGATTCTCTCAAACTGTTAATTCCTTATGGGATCAAACGTCTGGATAATTCTAGAACAAGGCAAAATTCAAGAATTATAGTCAAAGCCTCTGCTCCTCCTCTGCTTATGTTTTGAAATGCACTAAGATATACAACTCTGTATGATGCCAAAGCAGTCCATGGAGCAATAAGCAACTTTCTCCTAGACTTTGCACACATTTAGCTGCAAATAATTTAAAATCAGTGGGTAGAAGATACAAATGGAAAGGGCCATTCACTGGAATTTGTTCTCCAGCTGCCAGACTTCTCCAATCAAGTTTCTGGAGTAAATCACAGATCTCTGCTACTTGATTTGGCAGATGCTTCACAAACACAGCTTATTTAGATAAGAATTATTACTGCAGACAAGAGCTGAGCCAAGTAAAAATACTTGATTGTCTACCGTCAGTTTGCCAGTTCCCCTGGTATCTATGAAAGTTGAAACCCTTAGTTCTTTTCTCCCCATAAATTAGTGGACCCTTGGGACAATGCTTGGTGGCCTTGAAGCTGCCAGTTGTGTTTATAACTGATGTAAGAACTCCTGGCTCTTGGCTTGACACTCCATCATCTTGCCTGCCATTTCTTTCTTCCTGTCTCAAAACATGTCTGGGAATACTTGGTGCTTGTTCCCTCTCCAACTTCAACCAGCCAGAATGGAGCGTTTTCTCTCTCCTTGTCACCATGGCCTAATTGTGAAAACCTCAACACTTTCAAAATTCTCTATCCAACATGTTTGGGTGTTGCTTTCCCTGTTTCCCTCCTCAGTTACATAAACTTTCTCCTCTCCCTGTCGCCCTTGCGCCAGAAGTTCTAGGAGCTGTAAAAACATCATGGTATGGACATTCCAGTTTCTTGGAAATAGAAACTGGTATTCTTGGTATTTGTGAAAATACCTTGAATGGAACTGCCAACAGATGTTAAGCCATATTGTAGCAGCACTGTTCTTGTTTTGGGTTTATCATGTTTCTAGTGGACGTTTGATAAAAATAGGATCACCAACATGATTGCCAACGTCTGATGACGAATATAGCACAACAAGAAGAAGACTGTTCCTGTGGCTCCATGATCCTGAATACGTTGTCCATTCTGACCCATCTCAGCAGAAAACTTTGCCTCACACCTCCCCAGGCTATTTCAGCTGGGAGACTCTGGAAGCAGGAAGATAGATTCCTAGATTCACCAATTATTTGTACTTAGTAACAAGGCTTGTATTGATAACCTTCCAAATCAACATAGCCTTTTCCTTAGGAACAAGAAGTAGAATTTCAACCCATCAGCCAGCTGTACATTCTTCTTGCTTGAGGGAAGAGTTACTGAATCTCTTCTACCATAGCAGGACAGATGGACTTTTGGTTTATTTAAACCACAGGATTTTGGTGGTCTCTTGTCTGAGTAGATATCACATCCACTTCCCTCCTAGTCATTTCTGCTGCTCTGTCAAGCATTTACCAACCAAATCAACTGATCTGTTGCAACTCCTCTTCTCCCCGGAGGGCCTTACAATACCATTTAACTTTCCCCCTCATCTTCCATCAGTCAACAGTCTAGACACATTGTTGTCATGCATCCCATTTTAAAGATTGCTTATTTCATTCCATTCTGAGACCAGCTTCTAGATCAGAGAGAGCTTTCTTCTGCATTAGCCATGTTTACCAGCACTGAGGGATGTCCTTCATCTTGTTCTGAATGTAGATGCTGTATGTTTTTTTTTTTTAAAAAAAAACAAGTTTTATTCAGTTTTTCACATTTTAACATCTCTTTTTAGTGAACAGCATGATTACAGGTTTCACATATACATACAAATATGACCATGGTTACATATTCAGTTTTTATATCCAATTCCTTATCTTAACAGTGCTTTTATACATTTTCTATTTTATTGTATTATTCCAAATATTTATCTCATTATTTAATTCACTTATGGTAACTTCATAATCATTATACTTTAGTACTTTTAACTGTCACATTTGTATATTTCATCTTAGATTCTAGTTAAAAAAAGACACTTCTTCTATAAATTGGTTTCCCCCCTGAAATCTCAATATAAGTGCACCACCTCTAAGTTACAAATTCATTTATTTTCACCCCTTTTAAATATCATTAAAACATTTATCATTATTACCTAAAACATTAAACTTAAAAATCCCTTTAAAACTACATAGCACATATAAATCAGATTCTGCATGGTTTTTCTCCTTTTAAATTTCATTAAATCCACCCCCCCAAAAGGACATATTAATCTACTCATTCAAACAGTAAAACAACCCTAAGCCCTAAAGTTAATTCCATTTCAGCTCTCCTATATCCTTTCATTTATTTCCATATATTTAATACACATATTCCATCAATTATTCCATTCATATTTAAACAAAAAAGCCAACATTCCAATCTTAAAAATATTTCAATATATCTAATATACTTATTCCATTATTTGTTACAATTATCTCTCTACAAAAAGAGGAAGAGCATTAGATTCCATTATCCAATAAATAACAATTCTGTTTTTCCATCTTGTCAGTCTATATGTCCCTATTTCATAACTATAAATTTATTTATATTACCCCTCAATACCTTGCAGAATCCCCTTTCTATATAATATTCACCCATTATCTCTGTGTCCAATTAAGCATTTCCCCATTTTTTTACAATTCCCATATTTCTTTGTTTCCAAATCCAGTTTCTTGTCCCCTCTTTCCCCCTATCTTTTCTCCTTTATTCTTTCACTCCAGTTTTTATTCCTCTCTCTATTTATAGCTTCCTTTTACCCTTTGAATTTCTGCTGACTCTTTTTCCCTTTTTAATTTTTTTGGATATTCCCCTTTTTATTTAATTTCTTAAATCTCCTGTATTTATTTCCAATTCTTTTCTTCTTTCTTTCAAGAGTTCTTTGTTCTCGATGGTCACTAAAGATGGCTCCTTCTATGATTTGCTCCACCTCCTCTTCTGCCTTTTGTCTTTGTTGTTCATATTCTGCTGTCGCATTTTCAATAAATTTTAAAGCAAAACCCAGCGATTCACCTCGTTCTTGTAGTGTTTCTTTCATTTTTCTGAGTTCCATTTTTAATGCCAGAAGAGAAATTGCCATTTTACAACTTTCTGATTCGCAATTTAATCCAAATAGTATCTTTAAAGTTTATTTCCAACAGTCAACTTTTCTTCCTCTCAAGTTTTTAAGTCTCCACTAATCCAGTGCCAAATCCATGTCAGAATCAGCAATTAATCCAAAGGCAGAATCTTCCTACTTCTTTCTTTGTTACAATGTTTCAATTTTTCCAAAGTTCTTGCTTTATTGTATCAATTTCCATACAGTTTCAAGAAACAAGAGTTTTTTAAAAAGAAAAACAAGTTGAGTTTAACTGAGATAGCACTCTTTATTATGCTAAATCTTCACCCCCTCTTTTCTTTTTTCTTCTCTATTACTCAGAGCTTTTTAAAACACAATTTTCCAATGAGAAAAAGATCAAATCTAGTTGATATTAAATTTCCTCTTTAACAGTCTATAGTTCAGCTTTATTAGTGCCAATATAAAATCAAAATATACTTATCCAAGTTGATTGTATAGTTCCTTCTCCAGCTTCTACCTTTTGAGGTTTCAAAGCCCTGACACTGTCAAAAGCAATTCACACCTTTTTTTTCTCTTTCTCTTCGCCACTTAAATCTTTTCTTAAAGATTCTTTGAAATGTTAATCCTGGGGGTATCTTCCATTTGATTATATCGTCCTGTTCCTCCTGCTGTTCGCTTCTTTCTCTCTCTCCTGCACAATCTTATTCCAGTCTAATCTTCCCCTTCAGGGTGGCCATTTTAGACCACCGCTTCAGATGTCTTCGGGAGGGAGCAATTGCCAAACTGGGGAGGGGATTTGCCACTCCCCTCTACCCAGCTGACAGTCTCCCCTTCCTCCGCCACCCCTACGAGGCAGCTTCTGTCCTGAATCCAAAGGATTGGGGCTCTCTGATGCCGAAGCATGAACCAAAGCCGCGCACGATCGCGGTCAGCGGTCCGTCTTTGGGGAAGCTCAAACCAGGAAGTCCAGAAGCTGTACTTATTAAAGCACGGAAAGAACTGCTTTAACCAGATTGTCATGAAGAGCAGGTGTGATGTTTATTTCTTCTGGATGCATTTGATCTTTTTTTTTTTTTTGTCTGTTGCATTAAATCTTTACTTTAAAATGTAAGCTGGGGTCAAGTGGCCTGAAGATGTAATAAACAAATAATTAAAAAAATCAGACAAAAACAAATTCAAATGTATTAGTGACATCTAATTGGATTGGTATCTCTAGTTTCCAAAATACCTAGAATGAGGAGGTTAGGATTACTGAATTATTGAATTTTATAGTTGCCCCACTATAAAAAAGATGTCGAGATTCTAGAAAAAGTGCAGAGAAGAGCAACCAGGATGATTAGGGGACTGCAGACTAAAACATATGAAGAACGGTTTCAGGAATTGGGTATGGCTAGTCTAGTGAAGAGAAGGACCAGGGAAGACATGATAACAGTGTTCCAATATCTGAGGGGCTACTACAGAGAGGAAGGGATCAAACTATTTTGCAAGGCATCTGAAGGCCAGGCAAGGAATAATGGATGCAAACTGATAAAGGGGAGATTCCACCTTGAAATAAGGATAAATTTCCTGACAGCGAGAACAATCAACTAATGGAACAGCTTGCCTTTGGAAGTTGTGGGAGCGCCATCACTTGAGGCTTTCAAGAAGAGATTGGACTCCCATTTGTCAGAAATGGTGTAGGGTCTCCTGCTTGGGTGGGGAGTTGGACTAGATGACCTACAAGGTTTCTTCCAACTCTGTTAATCTGAATCTGAAGGATCTCTGGGAGAATCTGTTGATTCATGAACCCACCCACTCCTTTCTGTATAATAGACTACAGTGGGCCTCCACAACATGTGGCTGTGGGCCACATCTCTCCCACCTTACATCCTAGGTACTCTACTGCAGTGATCCCCAACCTTTTTTACGCTGCGGCCCGGTATCCCCAACCTTTTTATGGCGCGCCCGGTACCAACATCAGCTGGCGCCGCCATCTTGTTTGATGAAAAAGTGCTTCCGGTGAGCTCACCGGAAGCACTTTTTCATCAAAACAAGATGGCGGCGCCCAGCAAGCCAGCGGCCCGGTAGGACTTGTTCCACGGACCGGTACCGGTCCGCGGACCAGTGGTTGGGGACCCCTGCTCTACTGTATCCCACAAACACTTTTTTAAAAAAAAGTCAGTAAATTTGTCACCAAATGCCATCACCACCAAGAAAGATCCACTGCTGCCCTCTTAAAAGGCACACTCCCAAGTGCCTCCAAAACCTCCAGGAATTTTCACGGTCAGGTCTGGAGCTGCAGCTGCTCAACTAGCTGCCAAATCATGGATTCCTTTGTGGTCAGTGATGATTTTTAATTGGGGCTCTTTATCTTCTACATAGCTGGCTGGAGAATTCTGGGAATTGAAGTCCACAAGTCTTAAAGTTGCCAAGTTTGGGGACCCCTGATCTTCTACATGAGGTGCAGACCTGGTCTAGAAGTTAAAGAGCTATGTCAGCAGAGGTTGCCCAGCAAAAAAATCTAAAAATGCTGCTTTTATTCTCAGAAAGTTTTAGCTTCAACTAAAAGGAGTCCTGGGCTTTTTTGCCCCATCAAGAATAAAGGTTCACCATCATTTATACAAGCTTTTTGCAGACATCAATTTTCTTAGAGGAGAACAAGGTTTTGTTAGGTCTGAACATCAATAACGTAAATTGCCTAGCAGAAGCTTTGAATACAATGTTGAAGTGTGCAGGGAAAAGATGCATTTTTAATCCATGTTAAAAGCACATGCACAGATTCCTTAGTTGGAACCTCAGCTGGGTTCTTTTGACACTTAGAAGAAACTTTTTAAAAATCTCATGACTACATGATCTCATAAACTGTTAACGATTAAAGACAGCCTGATGAAATTTCTCTTAGATAAGTTGCATAGTTGGAACCGCTTTCTGCTAATTTCCACTAGTGTATTTTTCATAATGATGAAGTGGTTCTTAGGCCAATTTTCTCCCTCATTCCAGGGTTGTTGCTTAGAACTCAATAAATTTCTCTACTTCAGTCTGCCTTCATCAGTCTGAGCCTCATGAGTGTGCCCAGTATAAGTGGGTTTTTGATAATAGATTTTGCTCTTATTTGGACAGGACATTTTCAATTGCAGAAATCTGAAGCAGCATTAATATCTTGGTAAACTTAGGGAATGAAATGGAGGGTGGGAGGGGGGAAGGGCATATTTTTCCATGGACAGAAAAAAATGCATCGTGAAAGCATAAAGTAGAGCACTAGGAAACAATTTCTTCTCTCTTAGAGGAACAGTTCATGTATGTTCATTAACTCATTTTAATGATTGGCAGGCTTGATCAGTGGTGGGATTCAATTTTTTTTACTACCGGTTCTGTGGGTGTGGCTTGGTGGGCGTGGCAGGGGAAGGATACTGTAAAATCTCCAGTCAGAGGTAGTATTTGCCTGTTCTCTGAACTGTTCAAAATTTCCACTACTGGTTCTCCAGAACTGGTCAGAACCTGCTGAATACCACCACTGGGCTTGATCATCAGCTCTCTTTGAGCTCTATAATACTGGTCAGCATAATTTTATTTTGGTTGCATTTGGGAGAAGATCCTGCAGAAGTTACTGAAATAGTATTGTAGATTCTAGGCTCTCACTCAAGAAACCTTACTGTTTTTTCAATCCTATTTATTGATGGTATGTATAACAACCCTGTCAGTGTCAGTGGTAGTATTCTACTGGTTCTGCCTGGTTCTGCTGAGCCGGTAGCACTGATGAGCAGTGGAGACCCAATTGGTTCTCTCCGACGCTTTGCTGTTGGGCCTACCCGCCCACCCGGGCTCCATACTAACCTTTATTCCCTGCTTTTGAAGCGCAGCTGCTTTGCATGGCACAGCAGATTGCTGCGCGGCAGCTGCTGAAGCGACCGGGAGAGTGCAGGATTGCAGGAGGTGAGTCAGAAGGCCTCAGTGCCTATGCAAAGTGCATGTTTGGCGCACACGTATGTGCAAAGTGTGTGCGTGCATGCAAAGCGTGCATACCAAGCCACGCCCACTGAGCCGGTGGTAAAAATATTTGAAACGCACCACTGGCCAGTACAATTAATTAATTAATTAATACTAAATACTATATGAATGAAACTTATCCTGTTCTATGTTACATATAATTTATTATATGGATATCCATTACATAAGATTAACATTTTAGAAAAGGACACTTTTCTGCGTACGTACAGCATTTTTGCACTCTTATTATAATTATGATTTTTGTTTAGAAAGGAAATTCATTACTGTATATTGGTGTTCTCTGAATTCCATGGAAGTTATTTCCTCAACTAAAAGCAGTATTGTCCTGTGAACAGACAGATCCATTTTGATTAGAATCCCTTTCAGGGAGAGGCCATTCTGATTCCCCAGACCAGAAGAGAGGAGCAAGATCAGCCTTGAATAGCACACAACTTTTTTTAGAATAGGAAAAAAGAGAAATACATTGGTTTTGTGTGTGTGTGTGTGTGTGTGTGTGTGTGTGTGTTTATGTGTGAATTTGAACTCGACTCCTGACAACTACCGAAACTAGTCCCTATAGTTTTATTGGAAACTCACAGTCCCTTTCTTGGTTTCTAGTCTGATTGTGTTAACCACTACCAAACTGGTTCCTATTCTACTATCTATTTTCTTGTGTATTCGCAGTTGAGGATATGATTAACTAAATCTGCACCAGATATATACTATGCGATATATGCTAATGAAATTATGTATTCTTGGTCGGACATAATGGCATCGTGATACAGTTAATACAAACAATGATAACAGGTCATATTTTTCTTATCTATAAAATTATTTCTGCTTTGGTTTGAATCCTAATTAGAAAATGTTTGAATAAATCTGAAGAAAGCAAATCCTATGCATCTAAGGTCAGCAAAGAACAAAATGAATTCATCGCACAACTTTGTCATCTTCTGGAACTGGGCATAAGAGGAAATGAAGAGTCACCAGAACGTCTGCTCTCCAAGGTTTTCTTTTAAAAATTATACAATAATAAAATGTGTGCCTCTTCAAATTAAGCTACAGAAATAGTAGCAAAGCATTAAAGACACCTATTTTATGAGCGGAGCCCTTTTGAATTAAATAAGATGTCAGATTTTTTCCCCAGGACTCTGAATTAATTCTATTTCCACTCTGGTTTTTATTGTAGGCCCTCATGTGGGCCCTTGCTATAAAAATGTTATAAATGTTGTTATAATAAAATGCAGTATTAACCTGAAAACACCATGGAGCCAGCAGAAAGATAATAAAAAGCTAGGAAGAATAAAAATGAAATCTTCAGGGGCTGGTTAAAGCTGCCAGAGAGAGGATGTTATTAGGTAAGAGAGTTTTACAGTCCTGGCAGTGTTAATGCACATTCTTGCAGTCCTCAGGTAAGCAGAACAATATATCTGCATAATTTGCACTCTCCTATGCTGACACCTGAACTCTAATTTACCCCAGTAATAAAGCTTGTGAATGATCTTGTCTTTATACTTTACGAGCAGCAATCAATAGATTCCCTTGGCTTCATGCCCCCTTCCATCTGTGTCAGCGGCTACACTGATCGCTCTTCTGTAAGTGTGATGTAGTGCAGTGGCCCCCAACCTTTTTTGTACCACGGCCCGGTACCGGCATCACAAAATGATCCACGGACCGGTACCGGCATCAGCACGCATGACCAAGGCGAGCCGAGCCGAGCCGAGCGACCGGCCAGCCAGCCGTTCCCCCGCTTCTCCCCGCCACCTTCAACTCCTCCTTTGTACCTTCTTGCAGTCGATGGGCTTTTCGGGCTCTTTCTTAATCTCCTTCTGGGTAACGCGAGACTCCACCACCATCGGGACGGCTTTTCTTTCGAAGCCGCCCCCCCCTTCGACGAAACTAAGGTGCGAGGATTCCTTCAGCACCCAAACGCCAACCGACGACCGACAAGCTCACCTGGAAGCACTTTCTCAAGCACCGTCAAAACAAGATGGCGGCGCCCAAGCAAAATAGGTGGCCCAGAACAAAATGGTCCACAGACCAGTACCAGTCTGGGGCCCGGTGGTTGGGGACCACTGATGTAGTGGACTTAGGTAAATGGAAGCAAGATCATACCTCCAGGATGCACTGGGGATAAGGCAAAGTCTGCATCATGAAAACAGGTCCTACGGAAATAATTGACAGGGCATATTTGTGCTGCAGTTAATATAAAGTGAGGCTAAGCCCTAGGCAGTCTACCTCTGATACTGAAGAATGTATAATTCTCATGTATAATTCAGATAGATATGGCATAATTTAACCAGGGGTGGGATTCAACCAGTGTTACTACCGGTTCGGTGACTACGTTTTGCAATGCGCGCATGTAAAAAAACTTAAGCTGTGCCGCTGGGACAGCTGAAAAGTGCTGCGCATGGGTGCACAGCGTTTGAAAAGCGTCTTTTTTCTTGTTTTTTCAACCTCAGCTGTGCCGCGCAAAGCAGCTGAAGTTGAAAAAGCAGGAAATAAAGGACAGGTAAGAGCCCGGGTGGGCGGGTGGGTGGGCCAAACAGCAGCAAACAGAGAACCGGTTTGGTGTCTGCTGCTTTTCAGAGCTACCAGTTCTATAGTGCCAGGCAAAACCGGTATCATCCCACCCCTGAATTTAACCCAAGCTTATTCTAGGAACAGCTGCCTGCCATTATCCCCCAATAATAAATGTAGAGATCATATATTGAGCTTTGATGTTACATTGCTTGTCTGTCTGCTGCTTTCTTGGTAAGGTAGTATCTTAGAGATCATAAAACTGTATTCAAAAATAAAATTTCATGAACAGATAGTATAGTTTAGAAATCTTTTTCTTGCAAGAGTTATACCAACCTAACCGTTCCTCCAGGCTTAATTGTATATTGTCAGAGTAGCTGTGATGACCCAGGGTGAGATACAAACGTAACAAAATCCAAAATGTAAATAAATGTCCTTTAATGCCTCCAAATTGGCCCCACTGTTCAATAATACTCAGTTGGAGATAAAATGTACTCAAAAATAGTCTTCAAAAGAAAGCAATACAGTCCGAACTTAATGAGCAGATAGAGGTGAAATAAAAAAACCAAACAAACTACAATGACAAAATTTCCACAACAGAACAGAAGTATTTACCAAATTCAAGGAGATAACAAGGCACTGTCTGTTGGAAGGACTCCAACCAAGATATCTTCAAACCAAAATAAAACATACTTTGTTCCAAGTGTTCACCAGTACGTGGGACCAAACACTTGTTCAGTTACAGGATTAGGCCAGTAATTTCTTCTAACAACCGGTTCTCCGAACTGCTTAGAATGTTAACAACCGGTTCTAGCGAATAGGTGTGAACTGGTAGAATCCCACCCCTGAGTAAAAGGCTCTTGGGAGCTCAAATTTTCAATATGAGCAGAAGTATCTTCAGATCTTGGTTGCAGAAAGCCAAATAGCTATGTGACGGCAGCAGAAAAATATGGAGCACTGAGCTGTTTGTTCCTATTTATGTTGTGATCTGGAATTTTGCAGCCAAGATCTGTAGCTCTAGTTAACTTCATATTTGGGGGAAATCTCTTTTGAAATTGACTGTAGACTTCCACTCAGATCAGAATTTCTGCTGACCCACATAACTTTTTTTTAACTACCTGTACTTTTGGGGGAACTTGTTTGGAGTCTGCTGAACACTTCTTTACTTTTATCCGGATTTAACAATATATCAGAGAGAGGGACTGTTAAGTCAAAGAGAGCTATTGTTTTATTGTTACTTGACATCCAAAATCATCAGGATTGATGAAACCACAGACTAGGGACAGCAGGAGGCAGTCTAAAAGCAAGCTGCCTAGAGTTGCCACAAACAACAAGATGGACGGTATATATATTTAATAATAATAAAACAAAACAAATAAACAAAAAGGCAACTTTTCACCACTATTGCACACATTCTCCTTAACATTTAATAATAGTTACTTTCCACCTGGCTATTCAGTAAAGCTTTTAACACATCAGTAAGATTTTATAATTTCTGAACAAATCTAAAACCAGGAAAAAACCCACACAGCTCATACATTGAAATCATACGAAATATGAAGTTGGCAGAAGGCATAACATTAAGACTCTCATTTTTAATGGATTACATTCGGTATAACAGCTGTAAGGAAATCAATAAAAGCAATGCCAGATAAAGTACTAATTAAAATACTATAATAAAAATACTAATACTTTAGCCAGGTATAACATTACTATTATAATTATCATAAATAAACCATCACAAATAGTGAGTCTGGGGGGAAAAAACTAATCAGCAGGCACCTTTGGTTTCAAAGATGTACTAAAAAAAGAAGGATATAATTATGGCAATAAGACAAGAAATGAAGATGATAACTGGGCCATGCATAATGCCATAAAACCATAATGTGGTTTTGTGGCTTAGCATGCTGTAAAAACCAGCCATTGTGGTTTGTGAACTAGAGTTTGTAGCTTAACACAATGGGTAACCCTAGAAAATTGTAGCTAATGTAACAAATCAGTATTTTGTGAGCCCTGCCTCAACTTCCTGAGGTGACCCATGGCATGTTCAGTGTAGCTTAAATGCCTACTTTTGATCTAGACTGCAAGGAATGACAAATCGAAAAATTCAGCTACTATTTTTACTGTTCTACCAGACAAAATCTAGATTACCTTTTGAACATGAACTATATTTGTGCAGTTATCTAGCCTAAAATGTATCTTAATAGCATACTCTCAAGAGGCTACTTAGAAAACTGTCTTCTTCATGTGAGGAGGAAGGAATGGAGTTTTGCCACTTGATTCTTATGGTCTTCACACAAGAGGAATGAAGCTTGTAGCTATCACTTGCTGGTACACACTTCTCATACACCAGTTGCCAGAAGAGTAGTTGTTTACCAGTGGGAGGCAGCTATTGGTTTCTAATCTCTTGTTATGTTAAACCATTTTCTCCAAGTTTTAATTACAAGTAGTAGAAAATTCTAACCAGATCTTCATTACAACCACTTTGGTATCTTAGGTATTGTAATCCTCACTCCCCCAGAAGAAGTTTCTTTTCCTTGGTGGGAACATATTAATGAATGGACTGTCTCTGTTGCATTATCAGGCAATAAAATGGTATATACTATGGTGTAGGGCTGTAACGGTAGAAGTAAGGTTCCCAGGTGGTTTATTCTTTGTGTTCTTAGGGTGCACACAAAGTACTGTCTTCTCATCTTGCTTTGCTTAACTTTATTTTGGATCTGGTAATTATATGAGCAGCTGTTCAAGTAGTATAGGCTTTTCACAATAAAGATTGACGGTTAGTCACAGCTGTGCACTTGTAGTCCATATGCACTGACAAATAGCTTGAGGTTGGAGGGGGAATCTGTGATTTCCTGCTTGTAGATCTTTCTTCCCGTTCTGGAAGCCAGAGAAGAATGTTTCTTATCATTAAAACCAGTCCCACTGGTGAGAGTGATATCATACCTATAATGGAAGTTGCACAATTGGAACATGGAAAATGAAAAATGAAAAAATGGTCATAAAAACAGTCAGGACAAAATGGAATATTGAGGGTTGGAGACTGGACAATGTAGTGTAAAAATGAATTAAATTTACAATAGCAACATAAATGCTACTGCAGATAATTCCCCAGTTCCTAATAGCAAGGAAAGAACATATTTTATAAACTAATGGGAATTCTCCTGCATTTCCATACGAGGAAGTCTAGATTAAATTCTACTACCAAGGTTATATATGGCCACAGAGGACAGTGCAGATGCTAAAATGCTTCATTTCAACACCCCCCCCCCCACTTTTAATGGTACAACTGTAATATGACAAAGCAAAACTATTTAAACATCAATTTAGTGACATTGAAAACAACAACGATTAAATTACCCATTTGAACACCATATCTCACTTTGGTGCTTCCAGATTCGTGGAATGCGTGAAGAAAATAACATGCTAAAAGAACAAAAAGATACCTTCAGAGAAACTGTAACAATTCATGAGATGGAACTGAAAGCCAACAGAGAAACCATCATGAGGCTTGTCTCAGAAGTGAACAAGGAGCAAAAAAAAGCAGCGGCTTGCTCTCAAGACATAGAAAAGCTAAGTGATGTATGTCTTTTAGTGCATGTTTATGACCTAAGAGCTTTCTTTATATATGAGGTGTTTGTGCATTCAGTCTGCATAACTGTGGATGTGAATTCCCAAGAGCCTCCGTGGTGCAGTGGTTAGAATGCAGTACTGCAGACTACTTCTCCTGACTACCGGCTTGCCTGCAATTTGGCAGTTCAAATCTCACCAGGCTCAAGGTTGACTCAACCTTCCATCCTTCTGAGGTCGGCAAAATGAGGGCCCAGATTGCTGAGGGCAATATTCTGACTCTGTAAAACCGCTTAGAGAGGGCTGTAAAGCACTAGAAAGTGGTTTATTAGTGCTATTAAAGTGTATTCCAAAATGTTTTCTGAAGTTTTGCCTAGATAGGAGAACTAGAGCTTTGAGATCAGAACTATCTTTTTTCTTTTTTTCATTTTCGTAAGTATGGAAATGTACAGTAACCTCTTATTCAAATTGAGACTACAGCATTGTTGATTTGGACCAAATTCAAGTCCATTTTTTTCTTTTCTTTGGGTTATGCACCAGATAGCTGCTTTTCAGTATTGGGGAACAATTACCTGTAGACAGTTTTTAAGCCAATGTTAGACAAATTCATGCCCTCTTGACACCTTATATTTTAGCTCCCCTCAGATGCAACTGGTGTGCTCGGTGACAAGGGATTAAGGAGCTGAAGTCTAAACTAACTGGCTTTTAAATTTGGCACTCACATGAAAAGTTTCCCCCAAGTTTTCTGAAATGTTTATCCTATGCTGTCAACTCATTCTGCAGTTGAATTTGTAAAATCACAAATCCAAACCGTTCAGTAAAAGCAATGGAAGTTGGAAGCAATTTTTACATGAAAGTAATGTAAATTTAAAAAAATCATACATAGTAGGTTCATTCCAGGGGTGGGATTCAGCCAATGTTACTACCGGTTCAGTGATTATGTTTTGCACCTTAAGCTGTGCTGCCCGGACAGCTGAAAAGCGCAGCACGCAGGTATGCAGCATTTGAAAAGCATCATTTTTCCTGCTTTTTCAACTTCAGCTGTGCCGCGCAAAGCAGCTGAGGTTGAAAAAGCAGGAAATAAAGGACAGGTAAGAGCCCGGGCGGGCAGGTGGGCCAAACAGCAGCAAATGCAGAACCGGTTTGGTGTCGTCTGCTCTTCAGAGCTACCAGTTGTATAGAACCGGGCAGAACCGGTAGCACCCCACCCCTGGTTCATTCATATGTATGATATTCATATGCTGAAGATGTATCCTCATAATAATATCTTCATCTCATGGTTGGCCTTCTGCTGAAGAAGGCTGCAGTTGGACTAAGACTGTTTTAGTATTAATTAATAATTTCCAGCTTGTGCCAGCTGAGCAACCTGACATATAGGTCCCATGGAGGAGTCTTCAGAGGATGGCAATCTGCTGTACTCCAGGTGGCTCACTCTGTGTTTTCCTCCTCCTATCCAACCACTGCCCTGAAACCTTTCCATGTTATAATGTGTGTTAGCAGCAACACCACCCAGTCCCATTGCCCGGCACTGTAAATGTAGGCTGTGAAGGCCGTGTTCTGTCTTTCTCAAGGATGAGAGTCTGTGCATTCATTTCATGGACAGTGCCTGACTATTCTAATTTTTGTTGTTTGCATATGGAAATATTGACCTTATGAAAAACCTAGCCAGGATCTTCTAGGAGGTTGATATTCCCTTTATGACCCCAGACTGATGGCAACATTAGTTTGCAAGGTAGCCTCTCACCCTTTTCATGCACAGCAGCTGACATTTCCCTCAAGGACTTTTACCCCCCAAAGATTTTATGGAGATTTTCAGTCATCCAGGTCATGGTTGTTCTATAGGTGCTTTTTCAAGAGGCAACGGGACTTTCTGGTTAAACCAGAAAGTCCAGTTGACTCTTGAAAAAGTACCTTTGGGTTTCCCAAAGGTTGGAGTCACATACTATACCAGTTGTTAAAAAGTTCTGTCCATAGCAATATTGAGGCATCAATAACACTGCATAATTTTAGCATGTAAACCGGGATTGAAGTGTGGCAGTTTGCAATGCTGAATGTTGCTGTGATGACCCAGGGTAGGATACACAATAAACACAGTCACAAAAAACAGGTGAAGCCCTTTCCTTCACTTTGCTTCCAAGCTCCAAATATCCTTGACTGGAGACAAAAAACTCCCAACAAGCAGTTACAAGAAGGAGGAAATCCCGTTTAAATTATAAAGAGTAAGAAACAACACAAACCAGGCAAGATAAGGGCTTGAAGATGTCCACATATATCAGAACACACACTGGGAAGGACGCCAAACTCAGAGAGGAACAAGAAACTAGAAAAATTTCCACGCTTTGTTTCCAGCACTGGCCCATACGCATGTCTGTCCTCTTATCCAGTTGTCACAGCTGCAGCCCATGAAGAGGATCAAGGCCCTCTCCTTCCCCGTAGACCACATCTCTCCCTTATCCTCTCCTCCCTGCGTGCCCTAGGATGGAGAGAGGATGGGCCTGGGTCCTCCTCTGACTGCCCAGCTGGCCTCTGCCCTTCTCCAGCCTCCTCCACAATCTCTGGAGCCACACTTCCACTCCCTGTCGGCCGTTCCTCCTCTTCCTCAGAGTTAGTCTCCACCAGGGGCATGACAGTTGCTTTCTAAAGGTTTTTAGGAAAGGGTCCAAGCAGTGCCTCCTGCAAAGCACCAAGGCTGGCCAAAATAGAGGTTTGGGGACAGTGATTATTTTGGAATGGGATGATTCAGTGCTGCTAGCTTGAGGTGGCCAGCTGGGAGTGGACTACTCACCACTGCCAAATCCCCTCTGCCAACTCAGTGCTGTCATTTTTTGGTAGGACATGTCAACACCGGAAAGTTGCAGAGTAGAGCAGAGCAACTCTCCTGTGTTGACGTGTCCTGAGAAGAAATGGCGTCACCAAGCTGGGAGAGGGAACTTGGCAGTAGTGAGAAGGCTGCCTCCAGCTGGGCATGCTGAGCTAGCGACATCGAGTTGTCATATACCCTTCCACCCTTTCTACCAGTCAGTGATACAGGATGAGAGGAGCAAGTACAGCAGGTATCATACCAACCACTGTCCTGAAACTTTTCCATGTTATAATGTGTACAGGCAGCGACACCAACCAGCCCCATTACGAGGCATTGTAAATGAAGACCGTGAAAACAACATTCAAGGAGGGGAGGAAAATACTTCAGACACAAGGAAAGTAGGGATAGTTGGCTTTGGAATGATGCTATTGTGTAGATAGAACAGAGGTGAAACAGGCTTTTTCTTCTTTAATTTTGGTTTTCAGCACAGATCCTGAAAAGTGATCAGGATAGTTGATACCCCTGTTTACAGGAACTGTGGAGCTCTTAAGAATTCTTTTGAAGTGAGGGAGGTGGCCTTTTGGACTATAGGTTTTGTACATATACTGTATCTGACAAGTGTGTCTGGGTGCCAGATGGATGCAACCACAATGGATGAATACATATTTATGTATACATATACATATACATACAGCAATGACTTTACTACAAATGTGAACATTTTGTTTTATTTTGTTTTTGCCATTAACCTTTTATGAGGCATTGGAAATTTAAACAGATGTTAATATAAAAATGTTTTGAACATTTGAATTTCTCCTTGCACAACTGTCATTCGCTTGCTGATGAACTGTGCTTTCTGTTTTGTTATAAGATAAAATATATGTTTATGTGCACAGAAATGATGTGACTTCGTAAACAGTGTTAGATTAATCAGGCTGGGATGATAATTGAGCCTGTTTTGTTGTGTTAGGGAATATTTCTTTCCAGTGTTGCCTATGAATAAACATTTATGATTTGTTATATTGATTTTACATTTGTTGGGGGTTGATTTTTTGGGTTCTTATTGATACATACCATCCAGATGCATAAATTAAGAGTTGGGAATTCTTGGGGACTTCTGGTTTGAAGGGCTTCAGCGACAGACAGAAATCCGTGATCATGCGCGGTTTCTGTCTGGGCTCGCCACTGGAGTGCCCCGAGCCGGCTGGTTTCGGGGCTAAGCCACCCCGTAGAGGTGATGAAGAGGGGGGAGACCACCAGCAGGGTTGAGGAGAGCCGCATCTCTCCTCCTCAGCTGGCCATTACTCCCTTTCCCGAAGGCGGTTGCAGCAGTGGTCAGAAATGGCCACCACAAAGGAGAACTCAACAGGAAAAGAATGTGCAGGAGGAAGATAAGAAGTGAAAGTTTTGGCGGACTGGGTTAAATTGTAAAAGCAACAACTAAGGTACCCTGGAATTTAAACTTACAAAAAATAACATCGCTCCCAAAGAAGAGTTGGAAGCAGCGAAGGAAGGGAAAAGGGAAAGGTTTGGCTTTTTTTCCCCCTTCTCTCTTCTTCCCTATACTGACAACTAAGAGACTTAAATAAGAAATCGGAAAAATCTGCTTTGACATCAATAGGCAATTAAGCTGAAAATAAAACAAAATGCCAAAGGGATAATAAAGATTTCTGGACATTAAAAATTTTCTTTTTCATAAGCAGGAAGGGAGAGAAAAAGAATAAGGGCAGGATCTGGAAGAGGGAGGAGACTGCCTGGAATTAAAAAGAATCTACACTAAAACTTCAACAAGACTTCTAAAAGATACATTTTAACTGAAACTTTGCAACTAAATAGTAACCCCAGGAAGAGAAAGTGAAAAAAAAGACCAAAAAAGAAACAGCTTGCGGGTATTTGGATTATTTGATGATCTTTGGATTCTTGGTTATTATATTTGAATGACTAAAATCAATTGGGTGGTTGTTTAAAAATTTATACAATGGCACCACTTCTGGATGAATTGAAAATGGAACTCAAAAAGTACAAAGAAGATGCACAAGAAGGGAAGGGTTCTTTTGGCTCCATTTTTCAATTCTTAGAAATGGAGATTTGGAACTATGAGAAACAACAAGAAACGACTGCAAAACAAGAAGACTGGGACAAAGAAGAAGCCATCTTTAATGAACAAGCAATTTTATGTGGGGAAGAAAAAGGAAAGGGGGGGAAAGAGAATGGAGAATTTAAGACTTAAAAAAACAACCAAAGAAAAGAAAATTAATTCGAAAAATAAGTATAATACTGGAAAGCAACAGAAAAGGGGAATACAGAAGAGAGAAATAGAGGTAGAGAGACAAGGGGGTAAAAAGGGGAGAGAGAAGAAGAGAGGGAAGAAGGAAAGGAAAAGAAGTTACAAAGGACCGGAGCAAGATATAGAGAAACAGGACCTATTTAGAGATAATGGGTGAAAATCTAACTGAAAAAGGGATTCTGTAAAGGTACATACAATTGTATTGTTACATTAGTAATAGAAATAACTTTAGAAAATTGGAAACAATGTATGATTAAAATGAGGGATAAAATAGTGTAATTTAGTGAAATGTTTGTGAATAAAATAAGTGAAATAAAATAAATGAGAAAATTGAATTAGGAAGGAATGGGAACATTTTAATTAGTTAATGTTTTATAAAATATAAGTGAAGGTGGGGGGGGGAATTAACTATGGAAAGCTTATAATTGTTCCCATAGAAGTATGATATTTAATTGAAAAGTAATGTTAAAGATGTTAAGACTTTAATGAATATTAATATTAATGATAGAATTGAATTGGAATGGAATGTTGTTTTAATTATATACATTTATAATTTTTCTCTTTTTTAAGAATACAGTGTGTATTTTAAGAATGTACCAAGCAGAATCCGAATGGAAGTTATGTATTATATTGAATGTTACAACTTTAGGGAAAAGATATAAAGGCGTCATACTCCAATCAGTAACTACAGGAGAAATTTTGTTTAATGAGAAAAGATAATAGATAATTGAAATAGGACAGACAAAAAACATAAATACAATTATTTGAACTGAGATGAGATAATTAAAATAAAATTGAGAAAATTAAAAGAGGGGAGAAGCTATGCAGAAAATGTAAAATAGTAACAAGATATGGAATAGAATATAAAAATGAGCATGAACCTGAATTTGTGTCTGTACGAAGAAATGTAAACCGGGATTACGCTACTTTCAAAAAAGATGTTTTATTTGTATTTTTTTCTTTTTGTGAAAACTCAAATAAAATTTACAAAAAAAAAGAGTTGAGAATTCTTATACATTATGTAAGCAGATAAACAAACAACATTGTTTTCTAGAAGTTTGCTTTAAAAAGACAATTTTACATTTTTATTATACTTGAAAATGCAGACTGGTATCACAACGACATCTTGTAACAACAAAGCTATCCTGTGATAGAAGACTATCCTTTTCAAGCAAGTAACACACTTTGTACATAATTAACATTGTACAAGTAATAGCTCTTGTAGCTGGAAGAAGTCTGTCCTTATCTGAATGTACAGATACCCGAAAACATATTTAATGATGAGACACAGGATTGCAAGTAGCATTTCTATTGGCTTTTTATCAATTTTAGCATCCAAGTCAGAAAAAAATGTGAGACTTCATTTACAAAGTGTTTGTGAGTGTTTCAATAGTTCTACAATCTGTTCAATAAAGAAGATATAACAGTCCTCAGATCTATGGGCCAAGCAACTCAATTTTTTTAAATAAAAGGATTTCTTCATCTTCAAAATGGATAGAATTAGAATTCTTATATTATTTTGGTGCTTTAGATTACAACACTTACTCAAGACTTTCCATTTTTAATCAAGACTTCTGTTTAACTCCCTTCTTGGTCTGATGCATTAGCTTTGCTGCTTTTTTTTTCTTGCAAAGTTTTAAATGTTTGAAAATACATTTATCTGTGCAATAAGCATAAAGCTCCTTCGGCTTCATATGGCATTTCTTTCAATCTTCTTATCCTGTTGCTCCTTAATTACTTTCCCCTTTGTAAGCTCTTCCAATTACAATGCCAAGAACTATATTGTAATGCTTTATCAAAGAGGAAAACCAGTGTATTCCAGAATACTTAGTTCACTGTCATTAAATCCATGTTAGCTGTTTGTAATCACTCTGTTTTCCTTAAGTATTTCAATATTTTTTTTAAAAAAATATGCCAATCAGCTCCCTTGGTGCATTTTAATTCTAAACAAAATTATTTTTCAGATGATCAATTTCTTTAACATATACACCCAATCTAGAAGCTCCCCCCCCCAAAAAAATATTGTGACTATGGGGTTTAGTTGCTTCTATTGGGCCCATTTATTTGGAGCAAGACACTTTGTTGTGTTTATCTACCATACTGTTTTTATGGAATCTGCTGTTTCTAAAATAAAAGCAGCCTAGCTATGTACAGAAAGATCTGTTTGTTCCTATCTTTCTCATATACGTTCTTTCTACTTCAAATGTTTACTTAGCTCATTTATGAGATTTATTTTATATTTATATTTTATTTTGATTAAAGTAATGTTACGTTTTGGCAACTATGCATGGACCGGTAACCACTTTTCTAGATCTGATGCAGAAATATCCAGGTTCATGGAGACACAGAGTGAAGAGAGCGTGCAAAAGGTACTTCTGGAAATCTGAATAAGAATGTACGAATTTAATATTGCATGGATTCATTCAGAAACACCCCCTCGCCCCCCCAAAAAATCTTCAATAAAGGAAGGAGGACAGTCCCTGCATGTAGGGGTTAAGAAGTTGTATTTGGCCTCAAGTTTAAATTCATAGAACTGTGGAAACTCGATGTGACTTTGGACTAGTTATTCTTTCTCTGCCCTCCTGAAGGAGAAGGAGTAGCAAAATCTTGGGACAGAGTTAAAAGAAGGAGCAGGCTAGAATCCCTATGTGTCCACCAGTGGATTAAGTTCACTTCCACCCTTGAATTCCATTGACCCTTACCAAACCCCAAACAAGTGCTAACCATTAGTTGAAAAGATTCCTGTGCATAGGCATAAGTAGCAGTAAATCGGTTGAACTGGACTTTCACACGTGGACCTGGTCTTTTGAGCCTGACACCCTCTCACTTTGTGCAGCATTGCTGTTGTGGGAATAAAATGAGTAACATTTCTCTTGGAAGTTTGCCTTAAGCACTAACAAGAAATATGGAGTACAGATTGAACAAATACCTGCATACAGGGGAAATGTCCTCCATGCAGGCAAGAGTGAGTTAGAAAAATGTAGGGAAATAATGGACACAGGGTAAATTCTGCCACCTCATCATAGGGTTATCATAATACAGGTAGTCCTTGACTTACAACAGTTCATTTAGTGACCGTTCAAAGTTACAACAGAAGTGAAAAAAAGTGACCTGTGACTATTTTTCACACTTATGACCATTGCAGCATCCCCCGTGATTGCCTGATCAAAATTTGGGCACTTGGCAACTGACTCATATTTATGACGGTTGCAGTGGTCCTAGGGTCACGTGATCCCCTTTTGCAACCTTCTGACAAGCTAAGTCAATGGGGAAGCCAGGCTCACTTAATAACCATGTTAACAACTGCAGCGATTCACTTTAACCAGCTGTGGCAAGAAATGTCATAAAATGGGCCATAAAACTCACTTAGCAAACATTTCACTTAGCAACATAAATTTTGGGCCCAGTTATGGTCCTAAGTCGAGGGCTACCTTTGGAAAAAAGAAAAGCCAAATGGATGTTTAATTTGCTCCCTGAGTTGGCCACCTGCCTCTTTATTGTTCTTTTCTTTCTCTTGAGATAAGCAATATGCTTACAATACTCTCATCCCTTCCTCAAAAGCCACTTTGGGATCCAGTCAATTGTTTGAAGGTCCTTCAAATGTTGTAATAATTCAGTTTTTAATTAATGTAAAATGATAAGTACTTTGGTTTTTATTAATGGCATGTCTTCCCTTTCTTGGATCCTATCATATTGGGTGTGGTATCAATACAGAATATTTTTATTTTCAAACATAAGTTGCTGTGGTTTATGGAGTGGGGAAGCAATGTTGCACAGCACCTGTGACAAAGAGGGGAAAGACTTATTGAAATAACATTGCAATCTGAAAATGTTTCCTTAATTTTCACAAAAACTGTAATTTTATTCTTGTCCCTAGGGTAATTTTCCCCTTCCTACCAAATCCCTTTAAGAAAAGTAGCAGGGAAATTAAATTAAATTAAATGGAAGCATGCCAAGTTGCAGAAAAGCAGATAATATTGGCTGTGATGGCTTTGATAGACTAGGTTTGAATGGTGACAACTATGTATTTAACAGTTTTCTTTTTTTTAAAAAAAAAAAAAATCTGCATTTAACTTGGGCATAATTACATAAATAATTATGATCTTTCACAGCTCAAATGCCATTTTGGCTTTTGAAACTAGTCATCTAACACACACACACACACACACACACACACACCAGCAGACACAAAACAATCCATATCAAAAGTTGCTAGTTTCTGTTCCACAACTGTTCCCAATGCTTTCAACAAGCCAGAATCCAGTGGTGGGATTCAGCCAGTTTGCACCACTTTGGGAGAACCAGTTGTTAAATTATTTGAATCCCACCACTGCCATAATCCAATATATATTTTATAAAATTTAATCCATAGTGCTTGTGGGCTACCAGCTAAACAAGTCATTTTAAGCATTTTACATATAATGCTTACAGTCAGCGTTACATATGAAGAACCAATAAAGGTGCAAGAGTACTTCTGACCAATTGTTTCTACCCATACCATTAAATCTGGCAGAAGAGGCATATCATGGGCCTCATCATCATTTAAGGAACGTCATCTGGAGAGACCCAAAAAGACAGCCTGTCTGCCTGTCGTTGTGCTTGCCCTGTGGAACATCATTCCACCCCTGAGATCAGATTGGCCCCCATCTTGGCTGTATCTGTCATTGAGAGCCCGTGCAATGGTTATGTTAATTGTAGTTTGATTTTCTTTTATTTTGCTGCCAGTTATGTATTTTATTTTAATAGTCAGTTGTGTTTTTAATTGTTGTTAACTATACAGAATAACTATGGATAGATGGGCAGCCATCTAAGTGAATTAAATTCACCAAAGTAAAACCTTCATTTAACAAATCATCCAAAGTTGTCTAGTAATCCTGAATGTTTGTTAAATCTACGATAAATTATTTGCTCTAATTCATTTGTATAACAAATGAAGCAAATTATACCACACCATGGTATAATGTAGAATGATGACATTCTACAAATGGCGGGAATTGGATCATTTGCCCCAATTAGTGTCCTTCGGGGAGCGAAAGTGGTGTGAAGACTTTAGCAGGGGTTAAAAAGAAGCGCTTTCAGCGTTGTGGTTTGGGTGGATTGATTTTACTCAGCTTGGCAAGAAATAAATCAAAAGTTCCTCCGATTCCTTTACCGATACTGAATCATTCATGGGTTGGATCCACACTGGCCTTCCATAAATAAAAGGTCTTTTATACTTATCAAATCATTTGGGTCCAGTCTACATTATATTGAAAGAAAACCACGGCAAAAGTCAATGGCGGGACTTTGAAGGTTTACTCAACCGCACCTAATGAGGTGATTGTTCCAACTCTTTGGATTCATAGTTTATTTTCTTTCAACAAAAAACTATCCATGCACCTGTGTCTTTGGAGATACTCCACAGAATGCAGGGATATCCATGCATCTCTTGTAAGCAAGTTTTAATAATAACGCACAATGTATCTGCTATTTTCCTGGAAATGTGTTGGGAAATAACCGTTTTCCTCTTTTCTCTGACTTGTAAATATTAGTATTGTTTTTATTTTAGGATTTAAGCAACATTGCAGGAGCTAAGCAGAATCTTGAGGAGGAGATCAGAAGCCTCCAAGACCGATTGGCAGCCAGCCAACGGGCTTGGGAAGAATTGGGCCAACTAAAAGTCCATTGCAATGAAAAAGAAGCGGAATTGAGAACTAGTCTAGAGCAGGCCAGGGAAGAAAAAAAGCTGCACAATGAATTCAAAGATCAAATCGTGACTTTACTGGGGAGTAACCCCACTGTAGCGACTCCCTCCAAGGAAGACATTGTGGAAAAAATCCGAGAGTTGTGCCACAGAGAGGAGAGCAAAAAAAGAGTATGTTAATTTGTCTTATTTTTCTTCAGTGTGCTTAATTTATTCCTGCGTATGGATTTTATTTTAGTTCACTTCAGAATATTTTTTAAAATTAATTCATGAGTTGACAGGATTATCTCTTTGTAAGTGGTGATAGAATGAACTTTGATACAATTGTTCTAAACTGACAAGGCACACCGTTGTTTTATTTTGATGTAATAGTTTATATAGCAGTTGTTTGGTATCTAATGATTGTAGGAAAAAAAAAACACAAAAAGCAGAGCCCCTTAAAGAAAAGCACATTGTTAAATTGCAATCTATCAAAAGGAGCACGTAGTGACATTTATTTATTTATTTATTTTACATTATATCCTGCTCACTTTGAACCAACTCTAAGCAGAATAAAATCTAAGAGAGTAAAATGGGGGGCGGGGGGGAGAATTCCTAAACCCATACCTATAATCTTATACTTAAAATAAATACAAAGGGCAATGAAAAGGCAATGGTAAATTATGTATTATATACTGTTCAGTCCCGGTAACTAATAGCTACCGCCTTCTTTTCTTTCTCTCTCTCTCTCTCTCTCTCTCTCTCTCTCTCTCTCTCACACACACACACACACACACACACGTATCAGTGGTGGGATTCAATTTTTTTTACTACCGGTTCTGTGGGCGTCGCTTGGTGGGCGTGGCAGGAGAAGGATACTGAACTACTCAAAATTTCTGCTACATGTTCTCCAGAACTGGTCAGAACCTGCTGAATGCCATCTCTGATATGTATGTATGTATGTATGTATGTATGTAATTTGGTTAGTGTGTGCAAGGAGAGGAACATATGTAGTGTTCATCTGGGAAGCCTGATGATGGCAGATGAGATTCTGCCGAAACGTTGCTACAACTTTAAAAGCACAGCTACAATGACGTGGGAAAATACCCGAACAAAGCTGAATGCCATACATGTAAGTACCCGCGTTCTCCACACTAACCAAATTACATCATTCCAACACTCAGAAGTGTGCAAATGCAAATGTGTGCAACATTTTTTTTCCTCTTTCGCTTTCAACAAAAAGAGTAAAAATAAAATATGAGGTAGAGAAGGAAAGAAAAATGGTTAAAGAGAATAAAGCTCTTTGGCGTATAATAAACAGCTTTAATCGAGCACAGCCACATGTGCTGGGGCTACAACTCAAAAGGCCACTATGGTCAGATAATTCTGCTTTTAACATTAATGTTCTATGAGTAAGTAGCAACGGCAAACAACAGGTCTGATTTAAATATCTCTTACGAGATAATAAATCCAACTCCACATTTGTTGACACAGTCTTTTTATGAATATTCATTTTCTTGAATTATATTTCTTTGCAGGCCAAATTAGTACAGGTGGTCCTCAATTTACAACAGTTCATTTTGAAGTTACAACAGCCCTGAAAAAAGTGACTTATGACCATTGCAGCATCCTCATGGTCACGTGATCAAAATTCAAATGCTTGGCAAATGGCTCATATTTATGATGGATGCTGTGTCATGTGATCACCTTTTGCAACCACCTGATAAGCAAAGTTAATGGGGAAATCCAGATTCACGTAACAACTGTGTTACTAACTTAACAACTGCAGTGATTCACTTCACAGCAACTTAACAACTGTTACAAGAACAATCATAAAATGGGGGCGAGATTCACTTAATAAATGTCTCACTTAGCAACAGAAAGTTTGGACTCTTGTGATCGTAAGTCAAGGAGTGTTGCAAGATGCCTTAAATGCCCCTGTATACAGTCTAGTTTCCTCTGCATTGAGTGTTCACTACGTCACAGATCCAGTAGAGGTTGCTCATGGACACTTTTTAAATTTCTTGGTTTTCTGTATGATGACCTAATTGTAGTTTAAGTAACTTTGGATAATCCAAATGGGCTATAAAATGCTTTAAAAAAAAAACAAAAACCTTAACAAGCACATTTCCAATTGAACAATCCAAGCTTGTGGTCAGGAAACTTAGTGTAGCTATTAGTGCAGTAAAAAGGCCCACTAAACTTTCAGGATATAAAGTTGAGTGCTTGATGTTTAGTAAACATTTGTGTCTGTGATTTATTGCAATGAGCTGGCTCAATCGTCTATGCTGCAATACCACAGCTATTTCCTGAATAGTCCTGATAATGCACAACTGCAGAGAAATACACATGTATGGTTGGGAGAGAGGGAGATGGAGAGATAGAGAGAGATAGATAGAGAGAGAGAGAGAGAGAGAGAGAGGGAGAGAGAGGCAGAAATACTTTACCCCAACCTGTTTCTGGCTATCTGTCTCGGGACTCTTAATTCCCACAATTCCCAACCAGAATCCTGGAAGTTACAGTCCAAGCACATATGGACAGGATCAGGGGAAAGGGGAAAATGTTGTAAAAGCTTTCAGCATTCTCTCTTCATTTCTGACATTTTTATGTCACTACTCTCCAAGTGGCTTTAAGCAGCCTGCAGCAGAAAGGTGAAAAATAACCGTACCAAATATCCTCATTACGCTGCAGTTTGTGACAAAGAGCTCTGTTAGGATTGCAAAGGATGATAAAACTTATGGAACCTTTCAAATTCAGCAAGCTGCTCCTGTAATCCCTCCACAGTGTACAGTGTCTGCACTGATAACATGACACTTGACATCATGATATAGAAACAGCAGAACACATTGAGATGACCTCCCCATGGGAAGAAGAATGGATGCCTTGGTTACAATGGATTTGGGGCTTCATTAGTGAAAGTAGAGCACATTGCTAGGATTGACAATGGGGTTATTTGTCTGGGTCTATAAAGAGACTCTGGAGCAAAGTGCTTCACCTGAACCTCAATACATTTAAACCAGAAATGTTTAAGAGTACTGCAACAGGCAAAAGGAAATTGCAGTTTTTCATAAAAATCAAGGGTAGGAGGGGGAAAAAAAAGTCAAACACATTTGTTGAAAATCTCTGACGCATTCCTAGCATAGAAAAGATTTCAAAAGATGAATGCCCTATTTACCTTGCTCCGGAATGATGTCCACTTTAGTTCACTTTAGCCTTTGGAGAGCTTGAATTTGAAGCTCAGGAGCTCAGACTGCTATACAACAGCAGAAGGTGCTTGAGCGTGGTCTGCTATTATTCCTAAGGAGGAAAGAACATTGTGTTCTACATGGTTAGTTTGGATGTGTTCACAAAGTTACTAAGCTCTGGCTAGAACTGGTTTACCGAATCTAGAAATGCATGCAGTAAAACTGTGTATGGAATTTTTAATATACAGAAACATCCATATGATGTGTGTGTAGACACACACACACCACAGACATATATATCATTGTGCATAGACATTATTGTTATTAAATTATTTCATATATCTGGCTATGCTTCAGCATCTTGCAGGACTTATTTTCGTTGGTTGTTTGCAAAAGGAGAGTACAATCTGATGTTTGTGCTATAGCTAATCATTTTTTTCCCTTGGGCAATGTCTTAAATTATTTGTACTTCACTTTGTTTGGTCAGAACTAACTTACAATGAGCCACCTGTTCCCAGTTCCTTTCAATCTTATTCCTGAAGAAATGTTATGGCGCACAGTGTACTCAGAGTTAAATGAAAACTTGCATGGATTGTTCCTTTGCTTGGACTATTAGCCTTGCTGAACATCCGGGAAATGAGTATCTTTGTTGAAAACAAGTTCTTTTTTATCTCAAGCTAAAGAATCATAGCAGTTTTAATAGCTATAAACATATTGCAGGGTATCTGAAGTCCTTTTAGTATGCTTTCAGTTGTGTTGGGAGAATATGCATCTTGGTAGAGAATTGGCAGGGTTTTCTCTTCTCTCTCCCTTGCGCATTTTTTTTAAAAACTGAGAACAAATGGCCTTGTTCATCTTTTGGGTCTGGAATTCCACAGATGGTTCCATCTGTGTTGGCAGGGAAGAATGGGAGCTCTCACCTAATGCATCTGGAGGAACCAGGGTTTAGAAGCTGGTTAATGTTGTGCCTAAAGTTGGCTGGTGTTCTTAGCTGCAGATACAGATAGATACAGATACAGATTAACAGACTTGGAAGGGACCTTGTAGGTCATCTAGCCCAGCCTAGCCCAAGCAGACGCTACACCATTTCTGACAGATGGCAGTCCAGTCTCTTCCTGAAAGCTTCCAGTGATGGCACTCCCACAACTTTTGAGGGCAAGCTGTTCCATTGGTTGACTGCGCTCCCTGTCAGAAAAATTCTCCTTATTTCCAGGTTGAATCTCTCTTTGTTCAGTTTCCATCCAGTTCTTCTATTCAGTTATTCAGTTGCTTGTCTGAATTGCCGTTCATACATTTTGTAACATCTCCATAAAACCGTTTTTCTTGGGGTCTCATCTTGGGTAACATTATCTATCTGTGTTTGAGATACTGTCATTTGAAATGCTGAAGCTTTTAGTGGGAAAGTGAACACCGCATGCATAAATGCTGGCAAAAATGAGGCCAGCCTACAGACCGAAGGACTTCATTTGCTCGTCAGGGTAACTCTTTAACAGCTTTCAAGGGGGTGGCAGACTGAATATGAACAACAACAACAACAACAACAACAAGCTATAAAGTCCCGCAGAGAAATATAATTAATTTTGAACAATGTTATGAATAGAATCCAATAATTTTCATTTTATGCATTTGGAGATTTATGGAAGGTTGATACAAGTAATAAAGCATACTTAAAGACAGATGTTATTGTTTCTATGGTTTTATGTAATGGGATTTATTTTGTTTTTGGCTATTACTACAGTAGATTAGGTTTTATTTATTACTGTCCGTTGGCTTAAAATCCATGGCATCACAAGCATGTCAACCTTAATTTTAAAATGTTTTATTACATTTCAACTGATTGAGATTCAACCCTACCTAGCTATAGAAAGAGTGGTGGTATTCCAATTTTTTTACTACCGGTTCTGTGGGTGTGGCTTGGTGGGCATGGTGCGGCTTGGTGGGTGTGGCATGACTTGGTGGGCATGGTGTGGCTTGGTGGGTGTGGCAGGGGAAGGATACTGTAAAATCTCCATTCCCACCCCACCCTACTAACTGCTTTCCAGCTCCGTTCTCCTTTGCAGGGCAACAAAAGGAGACCCAGCCGATCAGCTGGGACTCAGGAGGCAGTGAAGAGATGGGGGTGGGGCCAACCACAGGTGGTATTTACAACTTCTCCAAACTACTCAAAATTTCCTCTACCAGTTTTCCAGAACCTGTCAGAACTGGCTGAATACCACCTTTGTATAGAAAGTAAATCTTTGCCTTATATCTTAGCAGGTATCAAGCCAATTTATTTAATAGACCACAGCCTTGATTCTGGGTGTGGATATAGATCAGAATATGGTCTTACTGACTTCTAACAAAACAACTTTGAAGGAAAACTCTAGGACAGGGGTCCCCAACCACCGGGCTGCGGACCGGTACCGGGCCGTGGAACATTTCCTACCGGGCCGCCGGTTTGCTGGGCGCCGCCATCTTGTTTGATGAGAAAGTGCTTCTGGGTGAGCTTTTCCGGTTGGAAAGCGGCGTTGGGTCCTGAAGGAATCCTCGCGCCTTAGTTTCATCGAAGGGGGTGGGCTTCGAACGAAACTAAGGCGCAAGGATTCTTTCAGCACCCAAGGCAAGGCGAGCGGCGACCGTCCGCCGTCCCAAAGCGAAGCCCATCGACAGGTACAAAGGAGGAGTTGAAGGTGGTGGGAGAAGCGGGGGACGGCTGGCTGGCCGGTCGCTCGGCTCGCCTTGCCTTGTCATGCGTGCTGATGCTGGTACCGGGCCGCGGATCATTTTGTGATGCCGGTACCGGGCCGTGGCACAAAAAAGGTTGGGGGCCACTGCTCTAGGAGACCTATAATGTGCAGGTCTTTATTCCAGGTTCCTATAGACCTTGCAATCATCTCTCACCTTGACTTGTGTCCTATTTTACTGCCAATCATCTTATCATTCATTCATCCATTTAGGAAACCTCTATATTTTTATATGCAGTGTCTTTTGAAATAATTTTTTTTAAAAAAGATTTTGCATGCTCATATACAGAAAGGGATGGTATTTATCCATAGTCTAACTATGGCAATGGGGGGAAAAAGTGTTTCCCAATCTTTATTCCTCCTGCAGGCTGCATCTGCCATTTGGAGCAAATACTTCCAAATACTGTATATGTTGTGTGGACAGATATGGCATCAGCAAGGGTTTCATGTGAATCTTATAGAATTTTCAAGAATTAAATGAAAGCCTGGGATATTACAAGGGGAGCACTGTACCTCAGAAACTAACATTGCATTAATTTCTCACTTTTCCATAACCTGATGTATTTATAATAGAATATATATTGCTCTGAGAGCCAGTTTGGTGTACTGGTTAGGGCATCAGGCTTGAAAACAGGAGACTGTGAGTTCTAGCCCCTCCTTAGGAACAAAGCCAGTTGGGCCAGTCACTTTCTCTCAGCCCAAGGTAAGAAGCAATGGAAAACCTCTTCCCAAAACTGGCCAAGAGGAGCATTACTGTAACAGTAGTAATCTGTTTATAGCATTATTTATCAATAAACTTTAAGTGAGTATGTACTGACTTGTTTTCATTAGGAGAATATTTTTTTGAATTTACAAGGGGCATATTAATATAATGTCTGTGTCACAAGTTGCTCTAATTTTGATTTGTTTGTGATTGGCTTAGCATATTGTGTGACTAACTTTTACAATTTATAGCTTTCTGTGCTATATGAATTCAAACAATGGAGAAGTTTTGTTTTTGTTTTTCTAACTGACAAATTGTAGCTTAGTGAGTTTTGTGAATTCAGCCACAGTCCATATATGCTACCCTACGGTAATTAGATCAAGTCCTTCTGATTAAGTGTTCATGTTTTTCCTTTTTGTTGAGTCGAAAGTGGTTGTTTTATTGCCCTTCTGCAATTGGTGATTTTTCTGGTACCAGAGATTGGTGTCAAACTCGGTCTCTGATTTGAGTTTACTTTTGTTTCCCAGATGGTATCCCAGCTTGAAGCCCAAATAAGCCAACTTACCGAGACTCTGGAGACTCAGACAATGCTGCATCAGGAGGCCTTGCAAAGAGCTAAAAAATCAGAAAATAAATCAGAAATGCTTCAGGATCAGTTGAGGCATCTAGAAGGAGAGCTGGTGTCTGGAGATGTGATGCGAGATGCTTGGAAACTGGAGAAGCAACAAGTAATATCTTATGTTTATAGGAAGGGTATAAGACAGGGTGTCAAACTCATGGCATCATGGCGGCATCACATGATGTATCAGGACTTTTTCACCCTTCACTAAACTAGACGTGGGCGTGGCCAGCACGTGACGCATCCGGCCCTTGGGCCGGTGGTTTGACAGTGTAAGGCAAGATAGAGAAAGCTTAATTTAATGATATAGTCCTGATTTTATCAAAAGTATGGTCTGATAGGTACAGTCATATTCACATAAGTAAACTTTGTTGGTTAAATCACTTTTCAGTATGGTCAGGGTGGTGATTTGAACATAAAACATATACATAAGCATTCAGGATTCTTGGAGTGTATTAAAAAGTACTAGAAGAGTGAGGTCTTAGGGGGTGGGGTGAGCATCAATTCATGAAAATATCTAAGGAAATGAATTGGTGTTTTGGATCTTGTAGAGGTAAGTTACTAAAATATCTTTTAATGCCAGTTCTAGACCCTAAGAGGCAATCTGTTTTGGGGTTGGTATTCCAAGTAAATTTTCCTGGAAGTTACCAGTACTATAGAGAACATAGCGGGGGAACATAATATATTTTTAAATGAAAATAAAATGTTACTGAGAAATCAGCTCTTTACCAGATAGAGAAGAATAGAATCAAAACTAGGTCTTATTCAGCTAATTATATTATTGAAGTTTACAGAAATTCCATAGGTTTCATAGGACCCTTGCTATAAAATGTTTGTCCAATTAGGCTTTTTAAAGAAACTTTTTACTTTACTTACCCTTATCAATAAGCACTTATTTTCCTAACTTCAGCATATAAACCTGACCAGGGGGCTTCAAAAATTTTAGCAAAGGGTTCTCTGCCCAGTTACTGGGTGGGCGTGGCCATGGCAGGAGGCCTTCTGCACCATGGCGGGGTGGGGGGGGGGATTATCCTCCCTGGGCTCTGGAGGCTTTCTTCGAGCCTCTAGGCGGGTGGAAACAGCCTCCCCGGTCTCTGGAGGCTCTCTGGAAGCCGGAAATGAGCCTGTTTCTGGCCTTCTTGAACTTCTGGGAGGCCCATTTTTTGCCATCCCTGAGCCTCCATGCACGGCCTGCACTTACCTGTATCCAATATGGACCGCGTGGGGAGGGGTGGCTGGGGCCAGCCAGGAGTGGGATTTGGGCAGGGGTGGGATTCTACCAGTTGGCACCTATTCGCTAGAACCGGTTGTTAACATTCTAAGCAGTTCGGAGAACTGGTTGTTAAAAGGAATTACTGGCCTAATCCTGTAAAGAAGGCAGGAAGCAAACATTCTGGTGTTGCTTACAGAAACTGCCTCTCTGTTAACCCTTATTACATTCTTGGCAGGACTAGACTTCCTGTCTCAGGAACTTCTCTGGAGTTTTTTTTCCCTTCCTTTGCTGGTACTTTGCTTGTGTGGAATGACCATTCAAAGTTACAATGGCACTGGAAAAAGTGACTTATGACCATTTTTCACACTTACGACTACTGCAGCATCCCCACAGTCATGAGAGGCCAGGCGAGGAGATGCGTGCCTCAATGTGAGTGATATTGAGTTGGCCACGTCCACCCAGTCACGTGACCACCAAGCCACGGCCACCCAGTCACATGACCACCAAGCCACGCCCACCAATTAAGCCATGCCCACAGAACTGGTTGTTAAAAAATTTGAATCCCACCCCTGGATTTGGGGGTTCTCCGAACTGCACAGAATCTTAGCTAGGGGCTCTCCCGAACCCCTGCGAACCCCTAGCAGTCCACCCCTGAACCTGACTCCACATTTGAGTATGTCAACATTTCCTTGATTCTGTTTTCTGAAATTTTCTTCTTTAGCTTTACAGTGATCACATAATGATCACAGTGACACTGCTTTGTGGCCAGTTTGGATCTGCTAAGTCATTGGAGGCAAATAAAGCCCACTGAAAGGGAAGCGATTGTTTCATTGCTCATTCTGTTGAACGATCCTTATTGGGTTGATAAAAATGTATGGATAAATGAAAAAAAAAAAGCTAGCAAAAAAAAAAGCTTGGCATAGTTTGCCTCTTTTGCCTCAAACCCTATTATTTCTGTATTTGAGTGCCATCTTAATGGAGCACAGCAAAGGCAGATTTTTCTGTCCTTCTCACAGAAGAGCACTGTGGTAGGTTAGGTAGAAATGTCCCTGTTCTGAATGCACTGTCCAAACTTTTCTGTAATAAAGTTTCATGATGTAGCTCTTGGTTGCAATCATTACTCTCATCCATCAGAGGAAGACTTGGAACATTCATCTCTCCAGTAGGCACTGACTCAGTCAAAAATCTCTATGGAAAGCTCGGTATCTTATCCCCTTCCTAGGATATCACAGTGCCAGCAAGAGACAGGGTAGCTCTAATAATTGCCTCAAACCATTTTCTTCCATACAAATATAGATGCTATGGATCAGAGGAAGCTTAAAGGTTAGAAAAACGTGTACACTTTGCAAACTGTGTGCCAGGCTGTACATGCATAACTCTAGGAAGAGTTATTTTTTCATGTCCTTTAGAACAGGGGTCCCCAACCGCCGGTCCGCGGACCGGTACCGGGCCACGGAACAAGCCTTACCGGGCCGCTGGTTGCTGGCGCCGCCATCTTTTTGGTAAAAAGCGCTTCGGTGAGCTTTTCGGGTAGAAAGCTCACCGGAAGCGCTTTTCGTCATAAAAGATGGCGGCCGCGCTTCTGGTGAGCTTTCCGGGTAGAAAGCCATTTCTACCCGAAAAAGCTCACCGGAAGCGCTGGCGCCATCTTTTTGATGAAAAGCGCTTCGGTGGCGTCACCGGAAGCGCTTTTCGTCATAAAAGATGGCGGCGCCCAGTTGACGCCGGTACCGGGCCGCGGCGCCCAGCTGATGCCGGAACCGGGCCGCGGCGTCGAAAAGGTTGGGGATCCCTGCTTTAGAAAACATTAGTACCTTTATTGTTTTCCATTTGTTTGCTAAGTGAGAATAGAAGAACTCCAGAGATACAGCCATTGTACCATTTAGAACACAAGAGTTTTGTGGTATCTTAAACATTTTTTTAAAAAATGTACCTCTTTCATCAAGTTTAGTTCCTGCTGACTGCTTGGAGATGTCCATTCAGTTTTCAGTTTTGTCATTTTATTGTAACGTTCAGAGTTAAATAACCATAGAATGAATGCCTTAGCAGCCCATAAAGATCCCCAGCCAACATAAATAGTTGGGCTGCCACCCCATGACTGCATGTAGTGCAGATTAGCTTTATGACTGGTTGTGATATTCAACAGTCGCATGACCACACGTCATACTGGGCTTTTGCTGGTTTCCAGCATTGTTTGCCAGTTTTCAACAAAAATGCTCAAGTGAAGATAACTTTCAAGAAAGGGAGAGGGCCACTCTGCCCCTCAACCTCCCTATATGTTTTTTTTTAATGTGGACCCAAGACAGTGGGCTCCAAAAGACAAAGAGCCAATCCAACAACACAGGTCCTAGACAACACCCATACAAGCACTAACAGGCTGGTACTCGTAGAACTGACTAACTGCTCTCTATTCCACGCTTCCCCACTGCTTCTACACCTTCAGCTACTGTTCCTCCAACTACTACTCCTTATAGTAATACTTCAGTCCCAGCTGCCTCCCTGCTTAGCTTTTATAGCTAACAGTTGCTATTCTGGCTAGAAGAGGCCTTAAATGGACAGAGAAACAGCAGCACAGGTGCTGGCCATTTTTAAGGCAAAATGTTCTCTCATATACAGTATGCAGACTACATGGTGCTGTCCTGGAAGTGAACACCATTTTGGAATGGCCACATTATGGTCACTCATTGTTTTCATTGTGGCCACACCCAAAATGGTGCCCACTTCCAGGATAGCACTATGGGGCCTCCATGTTGGCATACTGTGCAATGGAATGGCTACTTCACAAAGGAAATCTATGGAAAATATAAGTGACCGAGCTATGATGAGAGTGAGGATGTGGGGTAGGACCCAGTGGAGTGAGAAGCAGGCTATGGGGACCCAGAGGGTAGGATGAGGGAAAGATAGGCCACATTACTGCAGCTGGACATAAGGAAAGGTGGATTGCCAAGCAACTAAATTTTGTTCATGTGACCATGCGGGCATTGCAGCGGTTATAACTCTGAGCAGCATTGTAAGTCCATTCATTCAGTACCCTTTAATTTCAAACGGTTTCTCAATATATGGTCACAAGTCAAGATCCACCTGTTCACTTCCTTAATCCTTAAAGAGGTTGACAGTTGTTGACAGCATCAAAATGCAAACAATACAACAATATACAAAAAAACAATATCACCTAAATACTCAAAAGACAAATGCCAAATAGTCTTCAGAAAAGCTCCATTCTGACCAGTTTCTGGAAAGCTCAAAGGCTTAACCTTGGAGGGAAGCTATTCCACAGTTTCCCTGAGGAAGACAATTTTTTGGTCTCAGCCCTCCTCTCCCTACTTCAGGAAAGTGAAACATCACTAGCAGATCCTCTTGAGGTATATTTACTGGATGGTGGGTTCTGATGGGAGAAAGTTGTTTGAAGATACTGGGAGCTTAGCAAGAAAGGACTTTATGTGCTACTTTGAACACTTTGAGTTGTACCTAGAAATGTACTGGAAGCTAAAGGAAGGCCTGTTGTGACTTTTAGGAAGTGACACAAATTTGGAAAACTTGTGATATCTGTATTCAGAACTTTAGAAAAACAAAAACTCTTGCAACATGGCATAACGTGCATGCTGTACTTAATGCAGATTAAATATTGGCATTCTCTGGTGGGCTGCCTGCCCTAGTTTTATTAGTGGGTGTTCTCTTTTAAGATCTGAAGACGTGGACAATCATGAGACAAGAATGAGCATGGAAAGAAAAGAGAACCTTTTGGGGTCCATCCTATTGTAATGGAAAAGAATAAAGAAGACTTCCATGTGTTGGTTTAGTCCTGGCCATAAAAGTCTTTCAGAAAGCATGAATTAATTAAAATATTTTTCACATGTTAGATTAAATGCAAGCCCTTTGAGCCATATTAGATGATTTGCAAATGTCTGAAAATATATGCCTTTAATAGTTACATGGCAAGAAAACATGAAGCAATAAAAATGTAACATTTTTATTGCATTAATAAATCTTTATTTCTGTTAAAGCAGTTGTAAGAGGCTAAGAATGCAAGCTTTGTTCTGAGCAAACTGGATGCCTTTCTCCTCATATTTTCTTTCCAAAGTATCTTAAGTTTCTGGATCAGCTCTCTGAAAAGATGAACCTGGACAGAATAGCAGTGGAGGTTGGATTTGACATGAGGTTGGATGCAGTGCTGGCTCGCGCAGAGCAGTTGATCAAGTTGGAAGGAAATACATTGACTGACAATAAGATCATGGTCCGAAACCTACAGAGGAAGGTAGGAAAAATATCTAAACAACAGAGCTATTAATGCTTGGTTCATTTTTACAGCATTGTAATACCAAACTAGGGCTGGAATAGTATTCATTTAAGTCTCACTCAAATCCCATCAAAGTGAAGAGAGAGAAGTAGGCTCCACATTTCCCTGAATGGAGCATATAAATAAATGAATATTTACTAACACAGGTACATGTTTTTTTTTTAAAAAAAATTTCAAAATGTAGGTAAAAACTCAGAAAGAGCAACTTGAGAACAAAGAATTGCATGTGAAACTTTTGCGTCAGAAGATCGTCCATCTGGAAGAAGAGAAGCAAGTGCGCACAGCCCTGGCAGTAGAAAGGGATGAGGCCAACCTCACACTCAGAAAGTTACAAAAGAAAACAGACAGATTGCAGAATGAACTTTCTTTGGCGAGAGAAACAAACACAGATCTGAAAGTTAAACTTGCTGACACGAACGAACTGAAGGTGGGTAATAAAGCTAATAGCGTGATTCAAGCCATATTTAGAGGGGTATGAATAAAAGATTTGTGTTTAACTTCATAATAACTATGCCTAACCTGTCCATCACAATTGCTTCACAGTAGAAAGCTATTTTGAAATGATTAGCAATGTGCCTTCTTCAAGAACCTGACATTTAGGAGATAGCCCATCCCTGACACAACTTCAAATATGTGTAGCATTCTTCCTGCAAGTGAGCCTTATTTGGGTAGATGAGGCTCAGGGAAAACTGAAATACTTCTTGGCATCTTATATGATGTTTCCCTTACATCACTTCCATGTTGTTGTTGTTTTTGAATTTGTGTTCAGATCAAAGCACTGGAGCAAGACAAAACCATAGAAGAACTAAGCAAATCTCAAGAGAAACTGGAAAAGATGAAGACAAAAGTTGAGAAGCAATTAACCTGTGTCCAGTCTGAGCTACATGTTAGAGAACGTGAAGCAAAGGAAAATAAAGAAAAGGCTAAACACTTGTTGGAGTCTGTGACTACAGAAGCAACAGCACTTAAATCAACTCTTGAAGAAGTCATGAAAAGAGAGAAACAGGTGTGTGCCAAGATCACCAATAAGGGCTATGTGTTATTTGTCACCTTTATCCATTCATCAATCTAGATATTTGCTCACTGACAGGACAGGTAACAGTCTATTAAAAGGAACCATCAATAATCTAGGATAATCAAAACAACACCTTGCATTCAGGGTGAATCATATACCACACAAGCATATCCCTGAAGATAAGCTCACCAATTATCTTGATCCAATACTTGAGGGAAGAACCAGCTCTTTGATACCCTACAGAAGACTGACAGGTTGGGGCCACCTGAATCTCAGTGGGTTAACTGTTCCATAGGGCAAGGCCTGTTTAACAGAAAGGATTCAGAACATGCCCACTCTGTTGGGGATAGGCAGAAATAATTGGAGACATCACTTGAGGATTTCAAGAAGAGATTGGACTGCCATTTGTCAGAAATGGTATAGGGTCTCCCGCTTGGGCGGGGGGTTGAACTAGATGACCTACAAGGTCCCTTCCAACTCTGATTATCTGTTATCAGAGACAGGTAATCCTTGCAAATAACATGGCTCTATGCAATGAAGGGCTTTAGGGGGTAATAGCTAACGTCTTGACTTGGACCCCAAAATCAACGGGGCCCAATGCAGCTCACAAATACATCATAGTAGTTGGTGTTACTGTGCCATGTACGTTCATAACCATTCAGAGCATGGCATTGCACACTGCCTGTAAGCTCCACATAGAGCACATTGTAATAATTCCGATAGAAAGTGTGCCAACTTGGGTTTTGAAGCAATTTTATAAGTTCTCTTTCAATTGAAAAGAGCAAGGAAGAGGATATAGGCAGTAAGGAGTAAGAGCTCATCTACACATGTATGCTAGTGTGTGGTGCCAGTTACCTGGGGAAGAAGTAAAGCTGTATGTACAGTTGCCTTGACAAGAATATGAATCATTGCATTACCAAAAACATTAGTGCAACCCATAGGATTCATTAGCATGCCAGAAGCTTAAAGAAATTTGCAGCGTAACCATTATGGTCACTAGACAATTTTTGTGGAGCTTCATGGGACTCTCCCATTAAAAGGTACCATAGAGCGATGTGACTGGAATATCACCTACAGGTTTTTGAGCATATTTCAAGAGGTTTAATTAAGACACAGCAATAAAAAGTTGCAGTGATTGTACCCTATGACTATCATTAAGTGTTGTACATTATGATTCTTGATTCTTAACAAATGTATCTTTTCTTTTAAGTATACTGAGAATATTTGCACCAAGACAAATTCCTTGTGTGTCCAATCACACTTGGCCAATAAAGAATTCTATTCTATTCTATTCTATTCTATTCTATTCTATTCTATTCTATTCTATTCTATTCTATTCTATTCTATTCTACTCTACTCTACTCTACTCTACTCTACTCTACTCTACTCTACTCTACTCTACTCTACTCTACTCTACTCTACTCTACTCTATTCCAGTGGCCTTTTCCACTACTGTTTATTGACCAAGTCACAGCTGCAATTATTCTGGGTCAGCTTTGTTCTATGGCAGTGATGGCGAACCTTTCCATCCTCACGTGCCAAATGTGTGCACGCGCACATGCACCCGTGCCAGCACCTATAAGGCAATGCACGTGGGACCCCCATGCCCCCTGCGCATTCACACAAGACCCCCTGCACATGCCACACGTTTCTGTGCATGCGTGTGTGACCCCCTATGCACACCATGCATTTTTGTGCATGAGCACACGTCTCCTGTGCACGCCCTGCCCCCCCACATGGGTGGCAGCTATGTGACGATCAGCTGGCGGGCGGGCGGCGGGCGTGCCTGTGCAGTAGACCTCTGGGGCGATGGCTCGCATGCCAACAGAGATGGCTTTGCGTGCCACTTCTGGCACGCGTGCCATAGGTTCGCCATCATGGTTGTATGAGGTCAGCTGTGTTTTGTTGTTTGGAGACTTGTGCAAGTATGAATTATTTAGAAGTTCTTTGGCAAAGAGTCCTCTCTTTGCATATTTCTCTCTATCTCTGTTAAATGGTCTCAAGACCAGGGGTGGGATTCGACAGGTTCGCATCTATTTGCTAGAACCGGTTGTTAACATTCTAAGCAGTTCGGAGAACCAGTTGTTAGAAGAAATTACTGGCCTAATCCTGTAAGGAAGGCAGGAAGGAAACATTCTGGGGTTGCTTACAGAAACTGCCTCTCCATTAACCCTTATTACATTCTTGGCAGGACTAGACTTCCTGTCTCAGGAACGTCTCTGGAGTTTTTTTCTCTTCCTTTGCTGGTACTTTGCTTGTGTGGAGTGACCATTCAAAGTTACAATGGCACTGAAAAAAGTGACATGACCATTTTTCACACTTGCGACTATTGCAGTATCCCCACAGTCATGAGAGGCCAGGCGAGGAGATGCGTGCCTCAATGTGAGTGATGTTGAGTTGGCCATGCCCAGCCAGTCACATGACCACCAAGCCATGCCCACCAACTAAGCCACGCCCACAGAACCGGTTGTTAAAAAATTTGAATCCCACCCCTGCTCAAGACTATATTGGAAAAGTCTTTATTTTAAGCAAAACAAAAACAAAAAAACAAACCTAGGGCATGAAGAGTGTTTTTCTCTTAAATCCCTTACTTTGCAATTATTATTATACTTCTGCACAATCTAATTTAGGCCCGATGTGTTTTTGAAATCTCATCCTAAAGGGGAGGACCCACAGATAGGTGTCTTCATTACACTTTTCCAAGAAAAATAGTTTCTCTGGGAACAACACACAATGATCAAATGAAACCTTTGAGCCACAAATGCCCACTTATGGAACAGACGTGCTTGATGATCTGTGTGAATGTAACTCTAATGTTTTATAGATAGAGTTTTACTTATTTTTCAAAACTTCCCTTCCTTTCAAAAACAAAAATATTGCAATCTGTTACATCAAATGTCATCTATTTTAATAGCACAAGACTAAAGAACAAACAATAATTGTAAGCCTTTGGCATGCGACCTTTCAAACACACTGACCCACAAAGGTCTGAACGTATTTTAAGATGAATTCAGATCGTGCAGTGAGGTGTGCAATATTAAATATGTGACTCCAATACAAATTACACAGAACTTTAAATTTTCCCCTCTATTTTGATTTTTTTTTTTTAAATCACAGTATGCTCCAATGTTTGGCACAAAACAATTACTTTCAGCTTCCTTCCTGTATTAATTCCTATATTAATAAGTAGATTAAACTGTACATTTACCTATTTATCTACCTGACGTCTCTCTGACTTTAATGAAGATGTTAAATCTAAGCCCAGGCACCACAACTTCAGACAGGAGAAGGGGAATGTGCTTCTCTTGGGAGATAGTCTTCCATAGTTTTTTTATTTTTAACGAAATGTCACGAGGAAGGGTTCCAAAACATTTACTGATTGATGTGTTGAATGTATGTTGCCTGCTTTTTAGCATCTAAAACTGAAAACTGACATTGAAGTGCAAAATATAATAATATAAAGATTTCAGAAATGCACTTAGGTTTTTTTTTTTTAAATTTTTATTCTCTTGGGCAGCCATTTTTGAGGAAATAATTTCTTTTTCTAGGTGGGTAAATATATATGTGAGCCAGTTTGATGTAGTGGTTAAGGCAACGGGCTAGAAACCTGGAAACCATGAGTTCTACTTCTACCTCACGCACAAAGCAGCTCTCTTTCAGCCTTAAGAAGGAAGCAAGGGCAAAATCTTGCCAAGAAAATTACTAGGACTAGTTCAGGCAGGGTTAGTTCAGGCAGTTGATTGGAAGGTGCAGAAATAAACAAACAGCAACTACAGATAATTCTTGACTTACAACCACAATTGACCCCGAAATTTCTGTTGTTGAGACAATTATTAAGTGAATTTTTACCCATTTTACAACTTTTTTTTGCCACAGCTGTTGAGTGAAGCACTGCCGTTGTTAAGTTAGTAACACCGTTGTTAAATGAATCTGGCTTCCGCATTGACCCTGCCGATCAAAAGGTTGCAAATTGTGACCACATGACCATGGGACACAGCAACGGTCATAAATATGAACCAGTTGCCAAGCATCTGAATTTCAATCATGTGACTATGAGCATGCTGCAATGGCCATAACCGTGAAAAATTGTCGTAAATCACTTTTTTCAGTGCTGTTTTAACTTTGAACGGTCACTAAATGAACTGTTGTAAGTTTTTAGAATTTAGAATTCTTTATTGGCCAAGTGTGATTGGACACACAAGGCATTTGTCTTGGTGCAAATGCTCTAAATGTACATAAAAGAAAAGATACATTCGTCAAGTGTCAAGAATCATAAGGTACAACACTTAATGATAGTCATAGGGTACAATAAGCAATCAAATCATACTAGGAAACAGTCAGTATAGATCGTAAGGATACAAGCAACTAAGTTCCAGTCATACAGTCACAAGTGGGAGGGGTGGGTAATAAGGAGTGATGAGAAGATTAATAAGTAGTGCAAACTTTGTAAATAGTTGGACAGTGTTGAGGGAATTATTTGTTTAGCAGAGTGATGGTGTTCGGGAGAAAATGTCCTTGTGTCTAGTTGTTCTGGTGTGCAGTGCTCTATAGCATCGTTTTGAGGGAAGGAGTTGAAACAGTTTATGTCCGGGATGTGAGGGGTCTGTAGATATTTTCACAGCCCTCTTTTTGACTTGTGCAGTATACAGGTCCTCGATTGAAGGCAGGTGGGTAGTAATTGTTTTTTCTGCAGTCCTAATTATCCTCTGAAGTCTGTGTCTGTCCTGTTGGGTTGCAGAACCAAACCAGACAGTTATAGAGGTGCAGATGACAGACTCAATCATTCCTCTGTAGAACTGGATCAGCAGCTCCTTGGGCAGTTTGAGCTTTCTGAGTTGTTGCAGAAAGAACATTCTTTGTTGTGCTTTTTTGATGACGTTTTTGATTTTAGGTGTCCGTTTTAGGTCATGTAATATAATAGAACCTAGAAATTGAGAACTACCTGTATATTGCTGTGAAACTGAGAGACTCAGAATGTGTAGCACATCCTCTTCAGAGGTCCCTAGTTTTGGTAAGAATATGCCACTGAATTACAAAACATACTGGGCTCTTTAGACTAGGTTTCACTAGTTAGACTTCAATTCCTGTAACTTAGAGAATTCTCGAGAAACAAACAAAATAATTATTTTTGCTCCATCGTGAGTTCCGTGTAGTTAAGGCTGGTGACACCACTAAAAGAGGCTCATCTGCTGGCCACTCCTGACATCTTTTCAGATAATAGAAATATCAAGAGGAGTTTCAGGTGTAGATTGCTGTAAGCCAGCATTTTGATTTGGGAGAAGACATGTCATATAGTCTACCATATTTGTTTGCCTTTACTCTTGCAGCTGGCAGATTTCCGAAGAGTCATCTCTCGCATGCTGGGTCTCAATATTGACACTGTGGCTCTTCCCGACTATGAAATAGTAACTCGTCTTGAGGGGTTGATCCATTCTCATCAGCATCTTTGCTCTCCTTGTGCCTGCTTCAAGTGTCAGTGAAAGAAGATAGACTCTTACAGCTTCTCCACTGGATGCCTCCTTTCTTCCTACAAATAATAGTTAAAACAGCAGAAGTCCAGGTGGATGTTCCAAAAGTTGACATTTCGTTGGAGTTAAACTATTGCCTACTCCGAGGAAAAAGAACATTATGAAATACCAATGAAGTACCTTAATAAACAATATAATTGGGTGAACAGCTTAAGGTCTCAGCATCAAAACTGAAACAAAATTCTCATAATCATCAAAAAGTGGAATCTCTCAGATGCCTGATATTGAGCAGTGACTCCCTCTATTCTATAAGCTATCCTGAGAGTGGAAGGGCAGAAGGAGGAAAATCTTCTGTGAACAGATATTTCCAGATGCAACAGATCCTCTTAGAATACAAGCGTATGTGTCAATGCGCTTTCTTTGTAAAACAAGAGATAAGATCATTTCACAAGTAATTGTCAAGTAAATGACAAGTCACAGAACAGATGTTCCTCTGTCTTCAGTTTTCCCATGTATATATATAATGTGCCTGTTTTGAGTCTGTGACATGTATAGGAAGTTCCCAAGAATATCAGTCCATTTTTAATATGTTTACAATAGTGATTTAAATATTACAAGAGTCCTTTAAAATTGCATCCAATTTTAACATGTCAAAGAATTACGAAAATTTGAAGAAGAGTATTAAGTTAGAACTTACAGTACTTGGAAGAAATATCACATTGGCACAATTAAACAGATAAGATTAGCACTTGGACAGCTAAAATTAAAATACCGTATTTGCCGGCGTATACAACTGATTAAAAATTTTAAAACATCCATTTTGGCTTCAGTCCCATAATCCATGAAATATTTTCCATAGGGTCCTCAGATTTCTTGAACCTTAGCTTCTAAGAGCAGAGAAATGTTCATTTTAAAGGAGAAACTTCATACCTCAAGCTTCATAAGTGAAATAATAGCAATATCCATATTCAGTATTTCTCCGGTGTTAGGATTTGCCAAGACTGACTATGAATAAGTAGTATTCCTAGTCATTCCATGTTCCACCATGACCCAGAATTGGGGAGAATTATGTTAGTCCTTATAGTAACATTGTTCATTTCACTCTTTTTGGCAACAATAGAAAGTTAAGACCAAGAAAAATCAACACAGGAAGGGAAATGGTGGCATATTTTTCTTGCTGAAGCTTAAATACATAGATGCTTTGAATTTTTAGTAATCTACCAAATTAGCAAAGACTTAGTAATATTACAGGATCGGAGATTTAGAAGTGACAATCCATTCATCACAGGACAGGTCCCATAACTCAGTATCAGGCAGAGATTTAGAAGATCAAAGGTTCAATACTTCGCTAATTTAAGAAATCTTGAATCTACTATTCTGAACTACACCCCTTTTAGTAATTTAAATAAATGCTTTGAAAATGTCTATCTAGATCAAGTTTCTGGTACTATTTCCTTTGGTAGAAATAACATTTGGAAAATAGTTGTCATTTTTAAGTGCTGTGTGCATTTTTAAAAATAAACCTGTAGGTTTTAATGAGAATAAATCATTGCTGGATAGAATTTTTGGGGTCATTTTGCAAAACGTCTTTCATTTTCTTTGGAGTCTTGCTGAAACATTCTCTTCTGGTTATATGTAAAGATTGAATTGTATATCTCCATTTTCTAAAAGAATATCTAAATATCTGTTTAAAGTTTCACATGTCTGACATACTGAACGGGTAATACAGTAGAATGTCAGATCGATAGAAAACACAGACTGCAACCAAAAGAGCTGCTCAATTTCCTGTGAAATATGTGGGTGGCTTATAAGATTTCTTTCAATTGCAGGGAAGAGTATCTTGTCACTGATAATGGCATGAACTTGCCAGATCTCCCTAGTAAGTCCACCTTCCCATTCCTTCTACCTGATTTTGGGTCTAAGAATATGGCTATTTCCCAGGTCAAAGCATTCCATACTGGCATGTTAATACCTGTTTTTGTCCCTTCATCTGTAATCTCAAGGGGACAGAATGAAAGACCCATTTCCCCCCCATGATTAAGTTTTTAAATAAACGACACTTATTTGCTCATGTAACCAGCAGTATAAAACAAGGTGGTTATGGAATAGGCACAATAATACAAAGGAATGGAGTAATTTTTTTAAAAAATGAGGACATCCTTGAGAAGATAGACTAGTTATAACATATTAAGTAAGTCAAAGATCTGCATGTTACAGCTAGTCAACTGTAAACAGACTGAGCAAATGAGACAGGGAGGCAAAGAATGGGACACATACTGAGCAGACTGAATGGAAAATGAGAAATAATTCAAATAACCCCCCCCCATTTTTTCCTGCCAAGTTTGTGTCATTGGTTCCAGGTAGTCCAGAGGTTTGGGGACATTGGGTCTGAAATCCACACCTAATCTAGATACAAATTGCAGTTCATCCCACCAGATCACCTGGGGAAAATGAATTTCTAATATATTCACTTCCTGATTCCCATTTGAGAGTGTGACTTTAATTATAGAATACTTAGAAGACGCCAGTCAAAAAGCCACTACCTTAAAAGTAATCAATTGTTTTACAAGCCTGCAGCATTTTACACATTTTTCTATGAAACAGAAACCTTTTTTCTAATGTATTTGAAACTTGACAGATCTATTGTCTTAAAAAAATAAAAAGAATGAATTTGGGTTCTTAGAAATAAAGTGCTCTTGGTACTGTACTGAAGACATTGCTTAGTTGGGAAAAAAAAGAGAAGAATGATTTGGGAAATTTGGAGAGTTCCAGACGGAAAACATAATTACATTGAATGAAAATCGAAATGTAATGTCACAAACAAATTGAATAATTAAGGATTTTGGCACACTTTTGATAGATATTAAAGTACTACAAGAATCAAAATCAGGCATAGGTGGCTCATAGCAGCATGTCCCAAACTGACTTCTTCCAGATTTTTTCAACTGCAGTTCTTGAAATTGGTCAGCTAATGTGGGCAAAGATCAGGGAATATGAGACAAATAACCTATAACTTCTGCAAAAGTTATCTAGATTCTAATGGGAAGTCCTCAAAGAAAGTAGAAGCATTCTGATAAGCATAGAGGCTTTTAGAAGTAACAGTAAGCAAACAATATGTGGATGGATTATGCAAAATAAGCTTTTTTTTTTTTTTGCAAAAGAATATAGTGGTATCAGGAAGAAACAGTACGTGTGCAATCCTGAGCATATTTGCAAAGGACCTTATCTGTTGTAAATCTACTTCTACCAGGAAGTAAGGATAGTAGTTTCTCTACTACTATGCAGAGGATGCTCAGAATGGGAGGAATATTGTTCATAATTACCAAGTGGCATGTAGACATTTTCACCCATTTGCTACTGATAGTCCTCTAAAGAACAATCTCTAAAATATTTTGGTTATGCTGCAGGTGATTAATTATAGGGTGCTGTCAACATGAACAATATTTAACAAAAAAAGGCTTTGAATTGTAGAAAACAGTGAAATAGCAAAGAGACACTAAACAAAATCTACTGGGAAAAATGTTTGGCAGCATTAAAGGTCAGATTCTGATTTGTAGAACACCTGAAGACCACATATACTACTTTATGATTTTCAATAAACGTTGGATGTAAATTCTATTAACCATGTTTTATTTAAGAGAGAAAAAGAATCACAGCAAACCATCATAAGGGCTCTGTATTTGAAGAGGCTTGGAGTAGATTTCCATATTTATTGTCAGCCTCACTGGAGATTCTGGGAATTGTCCAACACAGTAGGAAGGATTAATTTTTATTGTTTGCTGACATAATTAAGATGTTTATAACATTCCCTATTTTGTAGGATCTCAAAGCATGTTATAATCAATAAAACCAGTAAAACCATAGAAAGTGGTTAAAGAAAGCTGACCACTGAACTAATGTTTTACTCCTTTATTTCGTCCCATATGAGTAAAAAAAAACAAAAAAACACGTAAAGAATGTATAAGAGATACACCCTTTTCTAGACTGGGACATCCTTCCCTCATTCATGCTGTAATAATCTCATGGCTCAACTGTGGCAACATGCTGTACATGGAGCTGCCCTTGAAGACTACTTGTAAACCTCAACTAGTCCACAATGAATTGGTGTAGGTAGTTAAGGGCATGCGTTAGTATGCTGATATGACACCTCTGCTCCACATGCTACATTGTAGACTACTTCTGGATATGATTCAAGGTGCTACTCATGACCTACGAAGCCCTCCATGGCATAGGGCCTGATTATTTGAAAGACCACCTATCTCTCATATGTATGCCTGACTTTCTCAGGCTCACAAGTTTGCCACACCAGACTTTATTTCAAGGTCTTTCAAATAAACCATGCCATTTATCACGATATCAGGAAGCAGGTATTCTCTGACATAAATGCCTGCCTTCTGGAATGAGATTCCTTTTGGCTCCCATCCTGTTGGTGTTTTAGATGGTTACCAAGACTTGATTGTTCTTTCAGGTCTGGACCCCCTCTACTGGATGTTGGATGATGGGATGTCTGCATAAGTGGGATTTTCCAGGAATGGGCAAACTGCAGATGCTGGACTACCTCAATTGGTAGAGCAACTGGATGGGCTTGAAAGTCAACTTTTGCACCTTGGTTTCCCCATCCTTGCATTAAACTTTTAAACCAATGCTTGCTGCTTTTATATTTCATTTATTCACTTCTTATTGCTTCCAGTATTCCATATCTTCAATGGAAGCTATAAAGCTGCAGATTTCCACATCTTATAGACGATTAGGTCAACTGACTATTTCAAGTAATCTGTATTATTAGTTGAATTGGGTTCTGAACCAAATTCATAAAGTGTATGTGTGAATGTATGCACGTAAGCACTTCCCACACAATGCATATAGACTTACATGCATACATATGCATTGTAGTAACTAAGACTACTTTTACCATATCGTTGTCTTTTCACAGATGACGAATACAAGATAACATATGGTAAAATTATATATGGATCAGTGCACTTCCACACAGGTAATTTAGCATGAAACAGATTGTTTGTGATTGCAGCAATCTACAGTGTATGCTTCACTGGGAATAAGTGACTATTAGCATATTCAGTGATACCCCTATCTTATTCCTATATTTTTAGTAAGAGCTACTGTGCCAAGGCTTGTCTCAACTGTTGAGGAAAGCTGGGAGTTGGAGAAAAGAAGGTGCATGGGAACAAATTTGGAAATATTTAACGGAGAAAGGACATGCTCATGAAACATTACATTTTCAAATTGTTTGCTGTGCTAACAGACAGGGGATGAAATGTTATCATCAGCAATTTGTACCAGTATCTCACAAATACCAAGCCGACATAATGAATGGCCATACAAAGAGATAAAGATAAAATAAGGAAGATATAGACTACTATGAACAGAAGCCCTCTGGATATGAATCAAAAGATGAAATGAGATCATGGACAACCCAGGCTTCTGCAATAATACAAAGGAGGCAGGACCAGGCATGAATCTTTTTGTACGGCTTGACAAATTTTTCTTAGTTTATTAAAATATAGAACACAAACAAAAATGAAAATAATGGAAAAGTAGGGGAGAAAAAGGGAAAGAGGAAAAAATGTAGGGGAAGGGAAAAAGGATTTACTTCTAACTCTTTTAAGCACAGTAGAATAAGCTACATACAGCCTCAACTGTTTACTTTAGAGTAATAATATATACTAGCCATTTCTAGACAATATATCATGGATTAGGACCAGTAGTGGGATCCTACCTTAGTCGCTACTGGTTTGATGGGTGATCGTGCGCACGTGCACGCCCCTAACACACACACACACACACACCAAACAAGCCAATCAACAGAGGATGAAGAAACAAAAAGCTAGGAGTGACCCTCCCACCCTCTCATGCGCTTTTTGGTCTTTTATCCTCTCAGCTGCTCGCTGGAGGCTTTTTTCCCCTCCTCTCAGCTGATTGGAGGCTTTTTTTCCCTTCTCTCAGCTGATTGGAGGCTTTTTCTTCCTCTCAGCTGAGTGGAGGCCTTTTTTTTTTTTTAAACTACCGGTTCAGGTGAACCAGTCGGAACCGGTAGCATACCACCACTGATTAGGACTCCCAATTTCCTTGCAAACCAAAGGATTGCTATTGGCAGCTTTGAAAACCTGAAGAACACCAAAACCAAACAAAGGGAGGGATGAGTCGATGTGGCTGGAATGTGATAGTCTTTGTCTTATGCATGTTCAATTTAAGCCAGAAACAGCACGACCATCCAGTGAGAAATCCTGGCTAGACAGCTGGAAATAGATGTTCACATTTGCATTATTCAGAGAAGGTTCACAGATGAATAAATGTTCAAGTCATCAGTGTTATGTTTGATAACTGAACTAAGGGGTGGGGGGCATGAGAGACCACATGTAAAAAAGCAGCAACTGATAAGGTACCCAACATTGGGCCCTAAAGGACTTCTCTATTTCATGAAAATTTCATGAAAATTTCATGAAAAAGAGAATATCTGTAAGGGAAAGAAAACGAAAACCATGGAAATTCTATACCAGCAATGCCAAGGGATATTAGTTATGTTAATACTATTTAAAGGTCCAAGGTATTAAATGAGGCAGATGGATTTAGAAGTCCCAGTACTGAGACGGCAAGGATCACCTTGGCCGCCAACAAATCATTAATGACATGACCCAATGAAGAACAGGACTTAACAGGACTATGGTTGAAAGATCATTAAAAGAAAAAGTGAGACAAAAACTGAAAGAGAAATATTAACGTTATCTACTGTAAAAAGACAAAAAGTGATACATACAGAGATGAAGTGAAAGCAATAGAAGGACCAAAGAAACCTTTTTAAACAAAGGGTCTAAATCTAAAGATCCAGAACAGGAACTAATGAGAAGAGAGCAGTTTTATAAGTTTTAAAAGAAAAGGTAAGAAAGGGGGACAAAGAGATGAATACAGAGAGAAAAGAAAAGAAAGCAAAGGATTGATAATATAAGGAACTTCCATGGTTATTTTCACTGCCCCCTCCCCAGGGGGGGAAGGAAATTGGCATGTTAATACCTGTTTTCCCCCCATCATTTGTAATCTCAAGGGGATAGACAAAAAGACCCATTTTTCCTCCATGATTTTTAAAGAAATGACACTTATTTTCTCATGTAACCGGCAATATCAAACAAGGCAGTAACAGAATAGGTTTCATAATTCAAAGGAGTATTTTTTTTAAAAAGGGGGGCATCCAAGAAAAAGGGAGAGAAGGAAATACCAGATAATAAAATTGCATGCTAGCTTTTGACACTGCAAGGTTAAATTGACTGACGTGAGGAAGAGAAGAGAGAAAGAAGACGAAAACAAAAAGAGGAAACAACTGTTTAATCCACAAGACTGTATTTAACTAAATTTTATTAGACTATGGGAGGTATGTAAGAGATATGCAAATTGGCAAGGTTTCAAGTTCCATCAATATGTTAAAAGAAAAAAGACAAGAAATGGGATTTTACTTTTGACAGGCATCCAGGTCTGATCCACAAGGTGACAGCAAAGAGTCATTCTGCATCTCTGTATAATCATCTCATATGGGGCTGGTTTTCTGCCACCTACATATGGTAGGCCTAATTTTTCAGAGTGTAAAAAAATCAGTGGTTGCCTTGATGCTGTTTCTTTTACATTAAATAAACAGACACCCTGGTGGTGGAAATTTGAGGTGCAAGCACCAAGGAAGTTTTGAACACTGTTTCAGAAGAAGCTGTTCCCAACTTCAATGATATGCTTATATTTTAATGCTTCTGTCTTAAGTGGAAGTTGAGAGAATACACATAATGGGGATGAAATTGACTTTATTCTGGTGCTAGAATTATTCTGTTGTAGTAGCTCCAAGCTTTTTATACTGTATGTGTCTGAAGATAAAAAAAAAATAAAGACATTTGAATTATGGAGACCACTCAGAGGTGGTATTCAGCAGGTTCTGACCAGTTCTGGAGAACTGGTAGCAGAAATTTTGAGTAGTTCGGAGAACCAGCAAATACCACTTCTGACTGGCCCCGCCACCATCTATTCTCTGCCTCCCAAGTCCCAGCTGATTGGCTGGGTCTTCTTTTGTTGCCCTGCACAGGAGAACAGAGCTGGAAAGCAGGTTAGTGGGGTGGGGAGGGAATGGGATTTTGTAGTAACCTTCCCCCAGGAGTGGGGAGGGAATGGAGATTTTGCAGTATCTTTCCCCTGCCACGCCCACCAAGCCACTCCCACCAAGCCACGCTCACAGAACTGGTAGTAATTTTTTTTTGAATCCCACCACTGAGACCACTCCTCTTAGAGGTTGCTATAGGTAATCCTCAACTTACAACCATTCATTTAGTGACCGTTCAAATAACAGGTTATCAGAGTTGGAAGGTACCTTGTTGGTCATCTAGTCCAACCCCCCATTTACACCATTTCTGACAGATGGCAGTCCAATCTCTTCTTGAAAGTCTCAAGTGATGGCGCTCCCACAACTTCCAAGGGCAAGCTGTTCCATTGGTTGATTGTTCTCACTGTCAGAAATTTCCAGGTTGAATCTCTCCTTGTTCAGTTTCCATCCATTATTCCTTGTCTGGCCTACAGGAGCTTTAGAAAATAGCTTGACCCCTTCCTCCCTGTGGCAGCCCCTCAAATATTGGAAGTCTGCTATCATGTCTCCCCTGGTCCTTCTCTTTACTAGACTAGCCAAGCCCAGTTCCTGTAACCGTTCTTCATATGTTTTAGTTTCCAGTCCCCTAATAATCCTGGTTGCTCTTCTCTGTACTCTTTCTAGAGTCTCAACATCTTTTTTGCGATGTGGTGAACAGAACTGGATGCAGTACTCTAGGTGTGGTCTTACTAAGGCTTTATAGAGTGGTATTAGTACCTCCCTTGATCTTGATTGTATCCCTCTGTTAATACAATTTAGGATTGCATTATTTATTTATTTATTTATTTATTTAATTTATTTTTTATTTTATTTATTTATTTGATTTGCCAATTGTTTACAAGATAATAAGTATAAGTGTATACATAGATGTGAATACATGAAATGGGTACATATAAGAAAAATAAAAGAAGAATAAGAGAAACAATAGGACAGGGACGGTAGGCACGTTGGTGCGCTTTATGCACGCCCCTACAGACCTCTTAGGAAAGGGGTGAGGTCAATAGTAGACAGTCTAAGGTTAAAGTTTTTGGGGTTTGGGGAAGAAACTACAGAGTCGGGTAGAGTATTCCAGACATTGACCACTCTATTGCTGAAGTCGTATTTCCTGCAATCAAGTTTGGTGTGGTTTACCTTGCGTGCTCTTGTGTGCTCTTATATTGTTGTGGTTAAAGCTGAAGTATTCATTGACAGGACATTGCAATATATAATTTTATGTACTATACTTAGATCGGACCAAAAGTGGCGTAGTTCTAGGTTTTCTAGGTCTAAAATTTCAAGTCTGGTGGCATAAGGTATTTTGCTATGAGTAGAGGAGTGGAGAACTCTTCTTGTGAAATATTTCTGGACTTTCTCAATTATATTAATATCCGATATGTAATGCGGATTCCAGACTGATGAGCTGTATTCAAGTATTAGTCTAGCAAATGTTTTGTATATTCTAGTTAGTAGAGTGATATTACCAGAGAAAAAGCTACGCAGGATTAGGTTTACAATTCTTAATGCCTTTTTGGCTATGTAGTTACAGTGGGCTCTAGCACTTAGATCATTTGAGATGAGTACTCCAAGGTCCTTGACAAAGTTTGGGTCATCAACAAGGTCTTGACTATTCAGCTTGTATTTTATTTTCTGATTATTTTGCCAATATGGAAGACAGAGCATTTATTTGTTGAGATTTGAAGTTGCCATTTGTTTGACCATTCTGACTCATAGTCGAGGTCTTTTTGAAGGGTAGCAGTATTGTCTGTGGTATTGAACAGCTTTACATCATCAGCGAAAAGAACACAATTGCTCTTAATATGATTGCAGAGGTCATTTATGTAGAGTATGAAGAGAGTTGGTCCTAGAACACTGCCTTGGGGGACACCACTATTGACAGGTACAGAGTTTGATAGGACGCTCCCAATTTTGACCATTTGTTGTCTGTTTGCCAGGAATGCTTCTATCCAGTTATTCAGTTGTCCAGAGATACCATAGGATTTTATTTTTAGGAGTAGTTTGTCGTGTACCACTGAATCAAAGGCTTTACAGAAATCTATGTAGATTGCGTCTATTGCTTTGCCCTGGTCGAGTTGTGTCGTCCATATGTTTTTGCAGTGTAAGAGTTGCAGATTACAGGATAGTTTTTTTCTGAAACCAAATTGTTTATTGGAGAGTAGGTTGTTTGTCTCTAAGTGGAGGATGATGGATTGGTTAATAATTGATTCCATGACTTTACAGGTGACGCAGCATAAGGAGATTGGTCTGTAATTTTCAACTAGGCTTGGGTCTCCCTTTTTGAAGATGGGGATGACTGTGGCTTGTGACCATAGGTCAGGCAAGGAGCTGGTCCTGAAAGATTTTTCAAAGATTATGCTTAGAGGTTTGGCTATGGCAGTGGATAGCTTTTTAAAGAAGTAGGCACATATTCCATCCGGTCCAATAGATAGAGATGGTTTTAGATTGCGTAGTGCTTTTTCAACATTGTCTTCTGTAAAATCGATATGTATTAGATCATTGTTGTTATCTGTGGTACGGCTAGGAAATACTGGGCATGATCCATTGCTGTTTACAAATACTGAGCCAAGAATGTGTTAAAGAGGTTGGCTTTAATGGTGTCGCCGTTGCAGTCTTTACCATCAGGTCCTATCAAGGGTGGGATGGACCTTGAGTCTTTTAGTTTGTTGTTTACAAAATTGTAAAAGCACGGGTGGAATTGGTGCTTAGAAGGTTTTCCTCTTGTTTAATGTGATAATTGGTGCATTCGGTCTTTATCTGGTGGCATAAATTTTTGTATCGGCTTTTGAAATTGGCAACGTGACCAGATTTATTTTTCCGCCAGAGTGATCTCTTTTGGATTGAAGTTTCCTTATTGTTATGGGTAATCTGCTTTTTGTTTTGTTTTGGGAGTTGTTGTTGGTACATATAGTTTGATGATTCTTTTGACTTCAAGTAAAAATATGTTGTAATGGTCTTCAACAGTATTGCATCCAGTGAATAGAGATTGCCAATCAAGGGATGAGAGATCGTTGTCTATAAGATCATAGTTGCCTTTTTTGAAGTTACAATTGGGGATTACATCATTGTGGTGATTTTTGTGTGGGCGTATGTTGAGACAAAAGTCAATCATATTGTGGTCACTGCTGGAAAAGGGTTCTTTAGTTTGTATTCCGTAAATTAAATTCAAACTATTGCAGAAGATGAGATCGAGGCAGTTGTTTAGTCTAGTGTTGTTGGTTACTAGTTGTTCCAGTCCCAGATTTGTAATAGCATTGTAGAAGGTTGTGTGTATGATTTCAGTTGTACAGTCATTTAGGGTCCAGTCAATATGAGGTAGATTGAAATCACCAAGAAAGATAAAAGGGTGTGGGCAGGATGCAGCCCATGTTAGTAATGTATTTAGCTTGTTTACATGTTCGATGTCATAATCAGGTGTAACATAGTAAGAATCGAATTGTGATATTTAAGGATAGTTCACAGATGATGGTCTCAGGAAGAGCAAGCTCCTGGGTAATTTGGATATTTTTTAGATGTAAGGACTTTTTATAGAAGATAGCAACACCACCTCCTCTACGAATTTCACGATCTGATTGGTAAACATGATAGTCCCTTACTGTGGTAATGGAGTCAGGGAGAGATACATTGAGCCATGTTTCACAGACAAATATAATGTCAAATTTAGCCATATTTAGTAGGAGGAAAAATTCAGGTATTTTATTCACGAGGCTTCTTGCATTGAGTAGTTTGCATTTAAGGCCTGTAGTAGTTGGAATTGAGGTAGTTAGGGGCGTGCATGCCTAGTCTTGGGTGATGGTGGATCGGTTGAGGTAGGGTTGTGGTTGAGGGTTAAAGCCGAGTTGCTTTTTTGCATTAGCTTTTTTGGCTGCTGCTGCACACTGCTGGCTCATATTTAACTGGTTGTCCACTAAGACTCCAAGATCCCTCTCACAGTTACTGTTATTGAGCGTGGTTTCACCCAGTCTATATGTGTACTTTTGGGTTTTCTTGCCTAAGTGTAGGACTTTACTTTTTTCTACATTGAATTTCATTTTGTTAGATACGGCCCAGTGTTCTAGTCTGGATCTTGAGCCTATCTTCTTGGGTGTTAACTATTCCTGCCAGCTTAGTATCATCTGCAAATTTGGTAAGTTCTCCTTCTATTCCCTCATCTAAGTCGTTAATTAAGATATTGAAGAGTACTGAGCCTAAGATGGAACCTTGTGGCACCCCACTGGTTACTTCCCTCCATGTAGACTTAGACCCATTAAGGACTACTCGTTGAGTATGGTTTGCCAGCCAGTTGCGAGTCCATCTAATGGTGGTGCTATCTATTCCACTTTTTTCTAGCTTACTAAAAAGTAGATTGTGCTCTACTTTGTCGAATGCCTTGCTGAAATCTAAATATATTATGTCCACAGTATTTTGCTGGTCTACTAATTTAATCACTATGTTAAAGAATGAAATAAGATTGGTTTGGCATGATCTGTTCTTAACAAACCCGTGCTGACTGCTAGTTATTACTTTACTTGTTTCTAGATGTTGGCAGATCTGGTTTTTTAATTATCTTTTCCAGTATCTTCCCAGGTATTGATGTTAGGCTGATTGGTCTATAGTTTCATGGGTGTTTTTTTCCCCCCTTTTTTGAAGATGGGAACCACATCAGCTCTTTTCCAGTCCTCTGGTAGTTCCCCGGTGCTCCAGGATTTTTGAAAGATATGGTGCAGTGGTTCTGAGAGTGGTTCTGCCAGCTCCTTTAAAACTCTGGGATGTAATCCATCAGGGCCCGGTGATTTGTTTTCATCAAGATCAGACAGGTGTTCTCTTACTATTTTTTTTTTGCTTATTTTAACTTTTATTTCTGGTCTGTCTTTTACAGTTATGTTTTTGGTGGGTTGAGCTATAGTTTCTTTTTGCATGAAGACCGATGCAAAGAATGAGTTAAGCAGTTCTGCTTTCTCTCTGTTGCTGGTTACTTCCTTGCCATCTTCTCTCTTTAGTGGACCGACTGTTTCCTTGTTTTTTTTCTTGTTATTTATGTGTTGGAATATAAATAACAATAAAGTTACAATGGCACTGAAAAAAGTGAGTTACAAACAATCCTCACACTTACAGCCATAGTAGCACTCCCATGGTCATGTGGTTAAAATTCTGGTAGTTGACAAGTGGCATGTTTACAGAGTTTACAGATAATCAGAGTTGGAAGTGATCTTGTAGGTCATCTAGTCCAATCCCCTGCCCAAGCGGGAGACCCTGCACCATTTCTGACAAATGGCAGTCCAATCCTGTCCTTATGATGGTTGTGACAGTCTGAGATCCCCTGATTGTCCTTTGCAGCACTCCTACCTGGCTTCTGACAAGCAAAATCGATGAGGGAAGCCAGATTTGCTTAACAACTACATCATTCATTTAACAACTGCAACGATTCACTTAACAACCATGACAAAAAGATCCTAATATAGGGTGTGGCACACTCAACTGAGCTAAACTTAATATTTTTAAAAAAGAATTCTCTTAAAATCACTTTAATTGATTAGCAACAGAAATTCTGGTTCCAATTGCGGTTTTAAAGCGGAGAATCACCTGTAATTCAGGCATATTTTCCCCTCAGCTCCTAGGGCAGCAGATGGCAAGTATTTATCTTTGAACAGAATGATCAGCCAAGGCTTTGCCAATCTGATAAAGGTCAGCTGTTGAACACCCAAATAGGGTCAGAACATGATGTGATTTGGACATACTGTTAACTTTGGTGAACACCCCCCCACCCCACCCGAGATGTAATTAAATTTAATGGGAAGTGGATTAAAAACGATATAGAGAAACAGAATACAGTACTTAAAATTTAATAATTTTATTAGCCCTGAGAATTGTGTACCTTGGAATAAAAATTCCTCTGCTTATATAGGATACAAATGCTGAATCCCAGTGTTTGTGTGTGTGTGTGTTTGTGTGTGTATATTATGAATGTATGTATGCATATGCACTTCTAACCAAACTTCCATTTCTGGAATGAAGGCTGATTCCAAAATGAAGAATCCACTTTGAGAGAATTTTGTTGCTGATGGTCCAAAAATTTCCTTCCAGTTTGTCAAGGAGAAAGCATGTGGAGTTTCAGGTACAGAATATTATAACTAAATCTTAATGATGTCTACTTATTTCATTTTCTGGAAATCAAGGCCCATTAAAGGAGTTTTCTGGGAACAGCAAATATTTAACCAAAGACATTAAATAGCTGCAGTGTGGCTGGCAAAAAGCACCTGGACGTTAATATCTCTCTAAAAAAGCAGTAAAATGTTTCTGAATAGCAGTCTGTCTGTTTCACAATTATTTATGTATACAGACTGTATCTTTCTCAATTATTTGATTATTGCAGAAGGGTTTAAAAGGGCATTTCAACTACACTATGACTTTTATTGGTTAGCTGTGCATAGCTGCCCAATTAATTGCCATATTATTAAAAAAAATTAGTTCCTTTAAGCTAGCTTCCCACAGAACTGCCAGATATGCTTTTTTCATGCCTACAGACTTTCATAAGAATGTAGAGCAATTCACTGGTTTATATATATATGTACCTCAACTTTTGAAGCAAGTTGCTTCTAAAAGAGTTAGCCTATCAAAAACAGAATTGTCAACTTTGATTGACTTCAGTTCTCCAGTCGAACATCTTTCGTTTCACTTGAAATGAATATATGATACTTGAAACAGATATATGTATGTACATCTATTTACATATTCATACACATAAACACACCTATGCAATGCATACACTCCTACGGTTCCTCCCTCTAGTTTACATGATGGTTGTCTTTATATATATTATAATCATTTACAATAAACGGCAGAATAATAGTCAAAGGAAATATGCTACTTCATTCTCCCCGACTTTTGGTCCACTTACATCTTACTCCAAGTTCCTCCAAACCTCCTTCTTTTAAACTGGAAAATGAAATGACATGAATGGCAGTGTGATTCTTCTCTGTTCCTTGACAAGTACTTTTCAAAGAGACACTAAAAGCGATCTCACCATAAAGAGCTTGCTGACTTTAACTATGACTTGTCATTTTGAAGGCAAGTGACTCACTGTTTTCTTTCTCTCCCTCTTGGCAGAAATGAGGGAGGAAGAGGGAAGACTCTTCATCATGCTGCAGTCCTCCTCTTCTGCCAGAAAAATGAATAGAGTGGTCATACTCTTCTTTTAGCAAGTATTTTGTCATTGTTCAACTGAAACATTATTTCCCTGCTCCATAAGCATCATGTCAAGTATATAGATGACCCCGTTACGCCTTCCCCCTCTTAGCAAAGGGGAAAGTTGTCAGCAAGGAAGTGAGGAATTTTGTGTTGAGAGTTTCTGTTGAAGAGTTGGAGTGGCAATGGTCCCAGACTTGAGTTGAAAGATCTGAGTTCCAATCCTCCTTTAGGCTTGGAAACTAGCTGGGTGTCTTTGGGCCGGTCACATCCTTTTAGCCCTTCGAGGTGAATCAAATTAGAAAAACAATGCTTTGTAAGGTAAATACTGCTTTAATTGTAGAACTATAGTAACATAATCGTGCAAGTCCCTTTATCATTGTTTGAACCGGGGAGGAGCTTGTCTGAGACTTTGCACACATTACATTCTTGCCCCGGACTCAGGCCCCTTTTATCGGGCCATTGCCTTAGCAGCTCTTCCTCCTATCCCTAAAGGCCATTCCCTCTGCACTCCTTCCTCCAAATCAGTATCAGCTCCTATGACAAGACGATTGAGAAACAAACCCCTTGTAACATCGTGCATCAATGACTTGGCTATGAGAGGTAGGAGAGCCCAGTACAAAACAGGTAGTGGGGTCTGAAAATAAGCAAGGCTAAGTTTTTGTATCAGGAATATCAAAGTCATTCTATAGGTAATTCTCACTAATGACTGTTTGAAATTACAATGTGCTGAACAACACGACCTACAACCTATACCCGAAGTTACAGCTGCTGCAGAGGCCCTGCAGTGATGCAATCGAAATTCAGGCAATCTGCCTGTTAGATCGGGTACAGACGAGACGTGAGACCAGTGAACTTCAAGCTCTTTATTTAAAGTTAAGACCTGTACAAGATCTTGGAGCCGTGGCAGCCCTTCATATAGGGATTGCTCGCGGCTTGCCAGCCAATGACAGGGCTTTGAATCTCCCGCGATCGGCTCGGCCAATCACGGTTGATTCTTAGAAAGCCAATCATGGCCGTTCAGTGGACCAATCGGAAAGCGGTCCGTGTGGACCAATCAGATTTCAACATTTGGAGTATGTTAATATAGAACACTGCCAGCATTTATTCCTGATTCAAGGGTGCTGCAAACTGTCCCAACCCACCTATCTTTCCCCCACCCCCACCTGGCCAAAGAGTCTGTGCAAAGCTGCTACAGCCCTGGAGGCCCAGGCCTACTCCCTACTCCATCACGCCCAGGAGTCCCATACCAGTTACTGTACAGGGCCCAGGGGCATGTGGAAAACTACTTCAGGCTGAGGTACCTGGGGCTTCTCCCCATCCCATGAAGCCCAGGAGGTCTAGGCCTGCTTTCCATTCCACCATGGCCTTGCAGGCCCCACCCCCTATAGCACATGTAAATTGCTCCCCTCATCTTTCTGCAGTTGCTGGCAGGCATAATCAGCTCCTGCGAGGAGGCGTGGCCTTTCTAGTGAAGTCGATTTCCCACCATTCTGCAAGCAGGCTTCAATCTTATAATCATTCCAAGCAATCCTGAGAATGGCTCCAGCTCTTGGATGGGATGGGAAAAGGGCTGGATGTCCTGGATGTGATGAGGCAAGGAGAAGCCCTGAGTCTCTTGGCTCAGAGCAACTTTCAAAAGCTGGGGAGCCTTGTACTGTAGCTGGTCGAGGCCTCCTGGTCCAAAGCAGGTTTCCAGTCACTGGTGGACACTGTATGCCTGTCCCAGGACTTCCAGAGCCTCTCCCACTCACTGTGCTTAATAATCTATGTGATCATTTAACGACCATCCTGGGAAAGCCAGGATTGTGGCCATATACATCTTGCTTAACAACTGCTTCATCCAACAAGGGAATGTTTCAGGCTCAATCATGGTCATAAAACAAGGACTACCTATAGTCCTTGCACTGCTACCTATTTTGCCTTCATGTAAAATCTGCAAATTACTTTTGAAGGAATATCCATTTTCCTTGGTTGAGAGAGAATGAATATTAGCAATGATAGTGGTTTTAATCATTCCTGAATTTATCTTAACCCATATACTCATTACACTTTGCTGGCAGGATAATTCTGGATCGTACAGTCTGTATGTCTCAAAAGTGCTGGAGCTGAGAAACATTGCCCTAAGCCAAATCTCTTACTGAAGTTACCGAAGCAAGTTATTCAGTGGTGGGATTCAAAATTTTTTACAAACGGTTCTGTGAGCGTGGCTTATTTGGTGGGTGTGGCTTGGTGGTCATGTGACTGGATGGGTGTGGCTTGGTGGTCGTGTGACTGAGTGGGCGTGCTTGGTGGTCATGTGACTGGGTGGGCGTGGCTTGGTGTTCGTGTGACTGGATGGGCGTGGCCAACTCAATGTCACTCACATCAATGTACTTTCATGGGCCACTGAAAGGAGGAAATGGCTCACATGCTTTGCCCAAGAGTGTGATATAGGCAACAGGCTTTTAAGGGGCTGCCACAAAGAAAGGGGGGCAATGTATTTACCAAAGAAGCAGAATGCAAACAAGAAGCAATGGATGGAAACTGAACAAAGAGAGAAGCAAGCTAAAACTAAGGAGAAACTTCCTGACAGTGAGAACAATTCACCAGTGGAACTGCCTGTCTCCAGAAGTTCTGGGTGCTCAATCACTGGAAGTTTTTGAGAAAAGACTGGACAGCCATTTCTCTGAAATGGTATAGGGTTCACCCCAAGGTCCCTTCTAAGTATTATTCTGACACCTTTCCCAGGATTTCTACTCAGAGTTTGGCATCCTCAGTTTTCTTGCCTGAGCTGGGGGTTGGACTAGAAGACCTCCAAGGTCCCTTTCAACTCTTGTTAAACACATGTGTATTTTATGCTCTGGACTATTGACATTGAATGCATGTAAACCCTGAAAAATATGTGGTAGCCCTGGGCAAAAGAAAGGCAGAAAAATCACTCTAGGTGTAGGGACAGTGTAAAATATTAACACATGATAAATAATGGAACAATTAAAAATAATAGCACAGAGTTTTCTCTTTGTCTTTCTATTTTTCTTTCTTTCTCACTCTTTCTCTCTCTTTCTTTGTCTGTGTTTCTTTCTCTCCCTTCCTCTTTCTTTCTTTCTTTCTTTCTTTCTTTCTTTCTTTCTTTCTTTCTTTCTTTCTTTCTTTCTTTCTTTCTTTCTTTCTCTCTCTCTCTCTCTCTCTCTCTCTCTCTCTCTCTCTCACACACACACACACACACACACACACAGAGAGAGAGAGAGAGAGAGAGAGAGAGAGAGAGAGAGAGAGAGCACTTTCGTAGCTTAACAGACTTGCATTTTGAAGCAGCTCATTTTAATTTCTCCAAGGCTGGAGTGAATTCCCCCACCCCCTCTGTCGGACTCCACTCCTTCTCACTCCAGGCACTTTAACTATTGAGGGGAAAGCAGCGTCCATGGGGGATTCCTTGGAGAAGTTTAAAGGACCTCCTTCAAAATGCATTTCTATTAAGTTGCAAAAGTGCTCCAAAACTGGATTCACCCCCACCACCTCTGTCAGTCCACTCTCCTTCTCATTCCAGGCACTTTTAACTCACGAGGGGAAAGAGATACTTGCAGCATCCATGCCTCTCTTCCTTCCCCCCCGGGGAGAAGGAGGACGTGGTGGTGGCAGTCCAGGGGACGAAAGAAAGAAATCGGCCAGCTAGTCTTCTCTTTCTCCATCTGTTTGTTCTGTATGGCCGAGGAGGAGGAGATCAGCTGGCCAAAGGGGCGGCTGCTGGAGACGACTCTTTTTTGATCTCCAGTCGCCTTTTCAGCACAGAAATCCTCTCTGAATTGGTCGGCTGGTCGTCCCCTTCTCTACCTATTTGTTCTGTATGGTAGAGCAGGAGACAACCAGCTGGCCAATTCGGGGAGGATTTCTGTGCTACGAAAGAGGCAGCTACTGATCTCCGGCTTCACTTCGCTTCTCCAACTGTCCGGCGCCTCCCTGTTCTATGCGCCAGCTGCTCGGACTTGCTGAGCCTGGCAAATAGAACACGGCGTGCTTTTTTCAATGTGGCCGCTGGACTGCAGCCGCACCAAAAAAAGTACGCAGCAGCTGCAGGCATCTTGCAAGAAATGGGGCGAAGACCCCTGGAATATCCACTCACCCACCTGCTGGCTGGGCCAGGCTGGACTGGGCTGAAAGAAGCGCATCTGCTAGGAGAAGGAAGAAAATGTGCTCCAGGTGGGCTGGCAGGCAGGTGGATGGCCCGGGACTGCTGCACATGTGCACTGCATGTGTAGTGGTTGCACACGCAGTGTGCATGTGTAGCAGCCCTGGGACACCCGCCCGAGCTGTGCCACGGCCGCCACGTGGTAGGGAAAGCTAGGAGAGCGACCGGGGCAAGTGACCGACCAGGCGATCGGGTCGGGGGCGTGGCCAGCCAGGGATCGCTACCGGTTCAGCAACCCACACCAAATAACCAGTACCGGTTCGCCCGAATAGGTGCGAACAGGTTGAATACCACCTCTGAAGTTATTCTTCTTTCCAGGAAGCCCTTTTCCATGAATTAGAAAGCCAAATGAAAAATCATTTGGGTTTCTAAATTCTTGACCATTTTTCCTAGTTCTTCATGGCAATGGAATTATAGCTGCTTTTGACAATATAAGTTCCTATATGAAGAATAGAAAATACCCTAAGCTGCAAGGTTGAAAGAATTCCCTTGTAACTTTTTTTTCCTGAGTTTGGGTTTGGCTGACGAGGTGCACTAAGTAGATACACAATGGAGAAACAGTAGATAACAATTAGAATCTGTGAGTGATAAAGAAGAGAGGAGCATATTACTTGTTGTGAGAGTTTAAAACTATATTTTAAAATGTAAATTAACTGCATGGCATATGCTCAGTCAATACCCCTGTGGTGGCACTTTAAAGCTTGCATAGCAGCAAGAAAGTTTCAGATATGAGGATACAAGGGTATGAGGTTCCAAAAGAAAAACATTTCTGAGTTGATAATAGGTCTTTACCACCATCAAGAGATTCTAGTGTTCTTATGAAATCAACTGCCTCAATCCTGCTACATTGCCTTATCATTGTGTCATCTTCATTTAATTATATCTTCAAAAGGGATGTCCACAGTATATCATATTTTGACATTTTATTTCTTAGTTATTTCTCTGATCAAATTGTTTTCCCAAATATTTCCAGTTAATTTTGTAACTTGTTTCATGTTTGTAAAATGATAATCTGATGGGATTTAGATCAGGCACAAAACTCCAAAGCAAAAAGCATTGCTGATTGAATCCAGACACCATAATTTCATTTGTTAACCTCTCAAGCTAAATATGCATGAAGCACATCAATTCTGTAGTTAGGAAACCAGTAAGCTGGAAAAAAAAAATGACGTATAAATCTTCAACTTTTGTCTAAGCCAGGGGTGTCAAACTCAATTGTAGGCAAAATTCTGATAGACTAAAGCTGCTAAAGTTGAGTCCGTGTAGCCTCAAGGATCCCTTCTGTTGTCTTTTCTGCCATCAAATCAGAAATCTTCCAGTCCTCTCAACAAGTATCAGTGAAGCAAAATTAGGGGTCAAAATTTCCCAACTCAGAAGCCTCTTGAACCTGCCAATGCAAAGAATGATATCACGTCCCCAATTTCACTGCCTTGAGAAATTGACCCTGGAAGAGGGATTTCCTTTCAACTGGAGTTTATTATTCAGTCCACAGTTTGTTTTTTTTAAACTGCTTTTCTCATTCCTAGGCCATCCATATTTCTTTTGTGACAGTTTTTCTCCCTGCACCTTATATTTGGACTCTGCTCTCTTTGGCCACCTCCTTCTTTGAAAAAAAAAATGCTTTCCTGACCAATTTTTTTCTTCTTCTGATTGCTGCCTGTGTTCACAACTATTTTCTTTCCCAACTATTTTCCTGCACCATCCTGGAAGCCAAAACAGGGTGCAGGGGGCACTGGTGCCCCGTTTTGGCTAGCAGAGGCACCATGGGCCAGTCCTTTGCTATTTTCGGGCTGGCCCTGAAAATATCAATGAGAATTTAATAGATGACGAATAACATATATTAATTTCCACATCTAGCTTTGAATAACATGCTAGACTGTAGCTTAAATAAATATATCAAGTACAAGTCACAATTTCAAATGTTGGGGAAGATATTTTACTTAAGTTTAGAGTTTAGATATATAATATTATTCCTAAGCAGTATGGAACTTCAGAAACAGGAACATCAATGTTAGCAAGTATAAATGATAAATTTTGGGTCTGTTGCTCCATGAACTTATTCATTCACCCGTGTATCAACCCATGTGGATCAAAATAGAGGCTCAAAGTTCATTATGAATAGTGGTTGCTCAGCCATTTCTGTGAATCGAACAGTCACCTCGGACATCAAGCTGAGTGCCAAATCTTGAGTAAAAAATATAGAGTCTGTCTGTCCATCCATCTATCTGTCTGTCTGTCTGTCTGTCTCATAGAGGTGCTAATTGTGTGTATGACCTAGAGGTGTCAATTATTAGTAACAGGTTTAGGATTGCCTGTGATTCTCAGTGAGACAAATTTCAGAAATACCATGGCAATCAAATCCCTTTGTAATAACTTAAAATTTTCTCTCTCTTCACCCACAGAAGCCTTGTATCTTATAATATATATGGCCCCCAAATGTTCAGTTAACTTGATTGCTAGAACTGAAAGAAGAGATGGAAATATAATCAGGGAACAAAATGCACACTTTGATTGCAAGCTGATCATCCAATTTAATAATAATGTGTGTCTGTTTTGACTACAACCAGAAAGTGTTACCTTGAATTTTAGACAGAGGAAAATGATGGAGAGATACTCTGAAAGGGGAGAAATGTTCAGGACTGAAAGAAATAATTTATAGACAGCATAGGATGGTGTAAAAATAAAATCAGGTTTTCTACTGAGAGATTGATTCAATATTGGGAACTGAGAACAATGTATTTCTACACAAATAAAAAGAGTATTTTTGTGATAATAAAATGGTGAAGTGGGCTATATATCCGGCTTAAAAAAACAGAAAAACTGAAATAAACACAAGAAATGTCAGGGACAGGACACAGCTAAGCTAGTGATAAACTGGTGTCAGCTTTCAGTCAATGGCCTGAATAGAGATTTAAAAGCTTCCCCTTCACATCCAGCTTCTGTTCGGCATTGAAGATATCATTATTAGATAAAGATGGATTTGTGAGCAAAATTTTATGCACTAGAAATCACAATTTGATGATAAAAAGTCAGAACTTTGTATGCTGAATATATATTATTTTTAATTTTGACTGTTTCACCTGCATCCAGGAAGAGGAAAAAGTTCTCGTTGGTGTTAACTATGTTTCTGGCTTTTGACAATTTTCATGGTCATGACCTCCAATCTGATTCTTGCCCTAAGTCTTTTTTTAAATGAAATTTTATTTAAAACAAAAGCTGAGACTTTCTCGGGCTACTTGAATCTGTAACCAATGTAGCTTTTTTAGTTGTATAAGTAGTAAACATAATTTAAACATCCCAACCTTAGTGAAGCCATTTGGTGGATTTAATTCAGGGTTTGCAACAGACCTTAAACTGCACAATTGGTAAGGAAACAATGTTTTCCTGGTTAAAAAAAAAAAAAAGCCATTTATAAATGTTATACAGAGTTATATAACTATAATGATACTTATTCCATAGCAAAGTTTTCTAACCTGAGTTACTTTAAAATGTGTGGACTTCAACTCCCAGCATTCCTATCCTGGCTGGAGAATGCTGGGAGTTCATATCCACACATCTAAAGTTGTTGAAGATGAGAAACACTGCTCTATGGAATACATTGTCTAACTTCTTTAAAAAGTAAGTATCTGTTGCCAACTTCTGCAATAATGTCAGGCCTGAAACAATTTAAAGTAGGTGAATTTATTGTTTTCAGCTCAGAAATATCTGATCCAAAATTCTGGTGTATTTTATACAGTCACAATTGCTGATATATTTGTTTGTTTGGCCAAAGCAGAATTTATGAAAGTGGGTAAGATTTCTAAAAAAAAAAAAACCTTTATAAAATAAAGAAATAGGGATAAAGAAATAGATGGCAGAGCAATGTATTCTCACTAAGCAAACAATTGCTGCTGTAATGTTTAAGTTGGCTTGACAGGAAACTTAATTAAAAATTATAAATAAATTCTAAAAAGTGTAATAATGTAGAGGCAAAATGTCATTGAGATTGAGATCAGGGAATAGGATTAATATTTCTCAGTGCCAGGTTTTGATAGAAATTCATTCATTAACCTGATTTCACAGCAGTCTTTTTCACTGCTTCCAATTCTCTGTCAACTACATGGTTCACAAGAGGAAATGGATCTGGTTAAATAATAAAATTAACCTAATTTTTAAATATTGTTATTGCTTACATTTTAGATTTACATTTTAATGAGAATAATTTATTAATTTTTAGGGTTAATAATGTCTCTTTTATGATAGGTATGTAATGTTGTTACCTACAGTATATTTACAATGGTTTGTAGACTTATTCAATAAAATCTTTACTACTCAGTCAATTAATTGAACAATTCAACCAAGTGATCAGTCAAAAGTCAACACTTTGAAATCATGTGAGCTATTATAGCCTTTGTTCACTGACTGCAATATCTCTTAAAGTTCATTAATATATATTATATATATATATATATATATATATATATATATATATATATATATATATATATATATATATATATATATATATTATTTAACTGGAATCAGGTATTCTATCAGGTAGAAAGCTTTAAGTTTGTTTAAGGATGCTAATCAATAATTAAGCATGTTCTGTGTTTTGTGTCTAAAATATTTAAGCTTCTGTCAATATTTCTTCAGCACATCTTGTTCAAAGCTTTGGAATGGACATGCATTAGGTAGATTGAATTATAAAATATTCATTCATTTATTTACAACATTTCTTTTCATTCAGAAATATAAAAATGGTTTCCAATGGATACAATGAATGTAATTAAAATGTGGTAAAGTGATAAAAAGCATCTGTTTAAAAATAAATAATTCAGGAAGCTGATCAAAGCAAGGGAAGTCCTGAATAGGGATAAAATATTCTTTATTATATAATAAAGAGAAGGTATCAAAATCTTTGGATTAGCAATAGAGCTGATCTACAAAATATAAGAAACCTTTATGAGCCTTGCAGACATGATTATGACATGTTTATGATATTTGTGCATGAACGCAGGTAGAGGAGATAATATATGTGGATTAAGAAAGGAAACATGAAGTGAACAAATATGTTGAGATCTTCAGTTTTGTTTGCAGCTGAGCAAAGGTGCAGATTGTAAGATATTGCCTTGAATATGAATGAGATGAAATTTTCTCTCTCTCCCCTTCTCTCTCATCTATCTATATTTAAGTCAAGTTGCAAAGAAATGCATGAGTGAAATAACAGAGGGTTAGAGGTATTGAAAATAGAAAGGAGAGAAGAATTCTAATAAGCCTCTAGTTATCACCAACTCTGAATAGCCACTATTTCTTATTCCCAGTTCTGTGTGATTTCATTACTGCTTTCCATTACTTGTGTAGCAAACATAACTAAAATAGAAATTGGTAGAATGTTGTTATTATTTTGCTTTTGGGAAATTTAGGGATAAAAGTGAATCACTTTGTTATTTGTAACTGCATCTAAGTAGTAAACAATTATCCAACAGGGGCAAACCTTAACCTTTTGAGTCCTGTTACTTTGAATAATTGTAACTGAAAATTGTCTGTGGAATTTTTTTTTTATTGACAAGCTAAGTCATTTATAATTTATTCACATCAGAACTGTGCTCCCTCAAAATATTGCAGCTGTGTGCTATGTAATAAATTATAGGATTTTAGAAGACAGTTTTCTTAAAAACCACCAAAAGTGTTGCACAAATAATCTCAAAATAACAAAAGGTTAGTGGGGAAAATATGAAAGCAGTAGAACACCAAGAGCAATTTAAAAAGACATGCTAAAAAGATCTTTCAAAGATAGAAACCAGACTTTTCAGTTTAAAATCAGCTTGTGGTCATCCCTTCCTTTCTTGTTTAAATTGGAAAGATAAAAATTGTGAGCTTACTTTTTGTTCCATAGCCTCTGCTTATATCCAAGGTAAACTGGATTAAAATTGTCCAGAAATAGGCCCTGCATGTGACAGATGGAAAGGGCTTATAAATAAGTAGGAAGCCCCAAAGGTGCATTTTTCAAGAGGCAACTGGACTTTGGTTTTCTTTGAAGACGTTTCGCTTCTCATTCAAGCAGCTCCTTCAGCTCTGACTGAAACTTCTTGGATGAGAAGTGAAACGTTTTCAAAGAAAACCAAGAAAGTCTGCTTGTTTCTTGAAAAGGCACCTGAGGGACAACCATGATCCAGATGACTGATAATCTCCATAGGCAAATAAGTAGAAAGTTAATCCTTTAAGAGCCATTTTGGGCAAAGTTGTACTCCTTGGCAAGCAGAGAAGGGAGGGTGAGGAGAGGGCAATAAAATGGCTATAAAACCACTTTTCCTCCAAAGGAGACACTGACTCATAGAAAGCTTTATTACTATCTGGGCATTTATCTAATATTCACATTTTGCAGCATTCACTTTCCTCCTGTTCCCCAGTTAATGCATTTTTAAGTGTCTTGGATAATATCATGGGAAGGGAAATTAGTAATCCTGTCAACATTGCTTTATATTGCCTTTACCTGCAGTTGCAATTAAACAAACAAACAAACACACACACACACACACACACACACACACACACACATGTTTAAAAGAAAAGATAAACAATGAAAACTGGACAAACAGGGTATTTTTTTTTTCTGGGCTGTGATCAATTTTCCAGCCTCTAGCATATGGTGGTGCTAGTACTTTATTTTTCAGCCATGACATGTCTTCATTTTCCTGTTGTATCAGCCTCCTGGTAGCTGCCAGCAAGCAGATCTCATCAGAGCTGAAAATACAAGCACACGTGTGGCAGGAATCACTCAATGGGAGAGACATTTTAATATCTTATGCTTCTGCTTTTCTTTTCAACATGAGAAGACTGGTAACAATTCAGACGATCCTGTCAAAGTAGGTAACCATTTTCTTTCCCAGTAGGATGTTTGCTGTATTTGTACATTTTCTGAAAAACAACTGGCTATAACTTAAGTTCACCCCAGTCTAATTGTCTGTTTAATTTTCAGTTATCCCTTTTCTGTAAGGGCTACAGGCAGGTTCCGCCCTTCTGCCAGTTGTGGTGTTGATTTTGGGAATGTTTTTCTCCTGCTATGGGAAACAGACTTCTGGCATAGTACTCACTGGAAATATAGGGAGAGGGAAGTACTTCCTTTTCCACAGGAGGGAATGACAGTTTGGCGTTAGAACTCCACTAACATGCTCTCTTGTGAAACTCACCTCAGGAAAATGATACATTGAACCTCATCTTTCTTTTTAGCTATTTATGAATGAACACAGAACTAAGTCCACTGCTTTGGTGTTCAAGCATTAAGCAACTTTGAAACCATGTGCACATGTAAAGCTGTCTTTAAACAGAAAAGACCATTCAGTTACTTTTCAGTTTAGTAAGTATTACATACTTTTTAAGCAGGTGTGTGGAAAGAAAATGTAGCAAATTAGCAATCCAGCAGGCTCCAACTTGAGACAACTTTTTTTTAAAAAAAATAATCTCATTGAGAGACAACTCTGGCATCAGCTGACATGGCATTGCAAAAATTTCTTTCATCAGCCAGCTCCCAAATTGACTTGAACCTAATGAGTTTGAAGTTGTTTGATGGAGGCAGTCATACATGGCATTAATTTATGATTTGTTTTAAGCATATTTTCTTGAATGAGTTCAGTGACTCACTTCATATATCACAGGAAAAACATAAAGTTCAGTTTACTAGCCATAATGGCTGGGTCCACACCCCCTGCAAAGCCAAAATCAAATTCACCACATAATGCCTCAATAGAAAGGTTCGTTGTTGTTTTAATTGCTTGGCAACCTAGTATCAAATGGTTCCCTGGAATAAGTATTCAGACTAAATGATTAATTGGAAATGTGTTTACTGACATAATATCACATTGTGGAAAACCATTTAAGTGGTATGCAGAGCATTTAAATGTTGGGATGGATGTCTTCTAAGAACTTGGAGAGGAAGCAGATTATATTTCTTTGTGGTAAACCCAAGGAATTTAGAGGAACCATCTCCTGATTAGACAATGCATTGTAAATCATTAAGGAAAAAAGAAATTGCCAATGATAAAATCTCTTAAAACTTCAGGGAAAACATGGAATAAAATAGAATCTGTGTTAATTTAGTTTCTTTAAAACCCACCTTATTTCTATAAGGTTGAAATTTAGTACAGACTCAATTATATTTATAAAGATGATCAAGTATCTGTTTCTCATTTCCCTAGGCAGTACTTAATTAAATGGGTCCAGGGTCAGTTTTTATCACATGTTGGTTTAGCTTGGCAATCTCTGAAGTGTTCAGAAAATTCTGCCACAATGGTTAGACAAACTTACCGTTCTCCCTATCTCTCACTCTGCATGGCCTAGTAAAGATTTAACTTTTTTTTTTATGCCTCCCATCTCCTCTATATGGTCACTCTGGGCAGCTTAAGAGAAATTCTATGAAAATATACTTACCTCCTAGGCATCACAGCATAATTAGACTCATTTATTTATTTACTAAATTTATATATTAGTTCATTTGCAGGGACTCTAAGCAACACAGGAGAGCCATGGGAAGGCCATATTTTTTGGATTACATAGCAATGTTCGTTGTTCAAAATGAATATATTTTTCCTTTCTAGTAAATAGCACTGTACTTAGATTATACATACACTAAGCTAGTTTCTTTTAACCATTGTGTATTGAAAATAATAATAATTGGTGGGTTTAAACATTACCTAAAGCTATATAAACCCAAGTTTCCAAATCAATATTTTGGGTATTGCACAACAAGCTAAGCCATAACTAGACACATCACATTCTATTTTGGCACACTGTATGAATGAACCTGAATTGCCAACTTGGCTACACATTGTCTTCTCCAGTTGACAATCGTTTTCTAGTGACTTCCCCATCATCAACTGAACATCAGTTTTAATTACATGTAGTACGGTCCTTGACTTACAATTGGTTGTTTTGTTTAGCAAATGTTCAAAGTTTACAACAGTGCTGAATTGAAGTGACTTACAACTGGTCTTCCCACTTATGACTATTCCAGCATCCCCCACTGTCTCATGATCAAAATTTAGCCACTGGCATGTATACAGTATACGATGATTGCAGTGTCCCAGGGTCATGTGATCACCATTTGTTACCTTCTACGTTGGCTTCTCACAAGCAAAGTAAATGGGGGAAGCCAAATTCAATTAACGACCACACCAGCTGCAGTGATTTGTTTAACAACTGTGACAAAAAAAAGGTCATAAAATTGGGTGCGACTCAACAACCACCATTTTCAGCAAAGGAAATTCTGGTCCCAGTTGTAATCGTAAGTTGAAGACTACCTGTAACACATTTTTGAAAGCCAGTTTAGTGTAGTGCAGTGATTCTCAAACATTTTGTCTCAGAACCCCTTTACATTCCTGTGATTAGATGTTAATGCCTTTTACTGCAACAGGGAGAGTCGGAGGTCAATGTTTCTTTTTCTTTTCTTATCCTTCCTCACTTCTCTTCCCCCTGTTCCTCCCCACTGCTTTTCTATTTACTTTTGTATTTTACAATATTTTATAACTCAATAAAACTTTAAACTAAAAAAAAAAGAGAACCCCTTTACATTCCTAAAACCACTAAGCACCCAAAGCGCTTTGGTTTCTGAGGGTTATGTCTATCAAAACTAAACAATGTGTTAAAAATTAAAACTGAAATGTGTTAAAATATGTATTTATTGACTTGTAGGCCCCACTTTGATAACCAATGATGTAGTGGGTTAAAAGCACCAGACTATAAATTGAGAAACTGTGTGTTTTATTCCTGCCATGAGCATGAAGCCATTAGGTGACTTTGTCTCTCAGCCATAGAAAGAAGATAATGGAAAGACATTTCTGAAAATGTTGCCAAGAATGTTGGTCACCACATTATAAAAAAGATGTTGAGAATCTAGAACAAGTACAGAGAAGAGCAACCAGGATGATTAGGGGACTGGAGGCTAAAACGTATGAAGAACGGTTACAGGAACTGGGCTTGGCTAGCCAAGTGAAGAGAAGGACCAGGAGAGACATGGTAGCAGTCTTCCAATATTTGAGGGGCTGCCACAGAGAGGAAGGGGTCAAGCTATTTTCTAAACCACCTGTAGGCCATAAAGGAATAATGGATGGAAACTAAACAAGGAGAGATTCAACCTGGAAATAATGAGAAACTTTCTGACAGTGAGAACAATCAACCAATAGAACAGCTTGCCCTCGGAAGTTGTGGGAGCGCCATCAGTTGAGACCTTCAAGAAGAGATTGGACTGCCATTTGTCAGAAATAGTGTAGGGTCTCCCGCTTGGGTGGAGGATTGGACTAGATGTCCTATAAGGTCCCTTCCAACTCTGATTATCTGTTATCTGTTAAGAAAACTCCAGGGATTCTCCAGGCAGTCAGAGGATTGACTGCACAAAGTTGTTGTTCTGAGATTGTAGCTCTGGTAGATTGTATGCTTTCAGCTTCTACTGACATAAAGAAAATAAATGATCAGATATGCTTTAGCATGTTTCCCCCCCCGATTCACTAGCTGCCTCTATGCAGGACTTTTTTATGTATAAAACATCTATGTGAATTGCTACTGACAATGTGTAATAATCGTCTATAGTCAATCACAATGCAGGTTCTTCTTTTTCGGCAACTATAGACTGTTTAAGGATGTAGAAATGGGAAAATAGCCATTTGTCTGTTTTAAAAGTGTTGTAATGAACTTGATTGTCAACCAGACCCATAGTACTCAGATTTGATTTGATATTTTAGGCATTCAGATAGTTCCTAAAGCTTCTGAAATATTTGTAGGATTCTGTACCTTCACACTCAGAGACCATTGTGAAGATCGTGAAATGAAATGGATTCTGCTCCTCATTCTTCTTACTTCAGATTAGGGATGGACAATCTTGCCAATTTTTATTTTTGGATACCAAAGATGATTTCATCTTTGAAGAGTTATAATAATTTAATAATAGGCATTTCATATCCATCTTTTCATATTAAACTTTTGGCTTGCAGGAATTGCGTTGCATAATTTTTAAGGGCCAATGCCATGATAGACAAAATATATTGATAAGTTCCCCTCGAAATATGAAATAACCAGAGTTTTCCTCTATCTGTCATTTATTTTATCAAATGTATACCTGTTGTAATCAAGCTGATTCTCTTAATTAAGAGCAACCCAAAAAAAGAGAAAGCAGTTGGTATCAAAACATCTATCGTAGGGTTAAATAGCACATCAAATTATGAAACCACGAACATAAAATAGTATCTAACAATCCTGGGTAGTAGTATTGGCTATAGACCTCTCCAATAATTCATAATTTTGAAAAGTTTCCAAAAGGCAGATTAACCTGATTTCTAAGGTGAGACCTTTCCATAATGAGGTATTGCCACTGAAAAGCCTCCATACCACATATTTCCTAGAATTAGGTAGCATTACAAATTTGAACAATAAATAAAGGAAGGATCACAACAGTTTCTCCCAGAGTGCAAATGTTCGGGTGGGTGAATTCTGATTGAACACCATATGGTTTACAAAGGTTTTTTCAAACTGTTGCATTTGGGTGATGGCATCTTAAGAACTATCTGGAAAAAAATACCTCAAATGGGTCTATTTTACATAGAAAGGCTCTCTGAGAATTCAGGCTGTCATCTCAAAAGAAGATTTAGAACAGGGTTGTCAAACTCGTGGCCCATGGGCTGGATGTGTCGTGCTGGCCATGCCCACGCCCAGTTTAGCAAAGGGGAAAAAAGTCACGATATGTCACGTAATGATGCCGTGATGACACGAGTTTGAAACCCCTGATTTAGATCATGCACTTTGAATACACAGTTTAGTTGCATTATAATAGTATATACCACTATCATTCCAGAAGGTTTGGCTATGTCCTGCAGTGTTTTGAAATTATGTTTATTTAAAATAACAATGCCAAAAAGAAATCAGTATGTGCTCCATCAGTCTTTGATTGTGTTGATCCTGTCAAGCTGTGGAAAGTGCTCAGACTAATGGAATCCTTGAACATTTCATTATCTTCATGAGAAACTTGATGAGAACATATCAGAAAGTCACAGTCAGGCCAGAACATGGTGAAACAAACTGGTTTCAGGTTAGCAAAGGAGTGCAACAAGGTTGCACATTCTCTCCTTATTTACTCAGCCTGTATGCTGAATATATGTTAAGGGAAGTTAGATTGGAAGAAGATAAGCATGGTTTTAAAATTGTCAAATGCCAGGGAAATTGGGAGATTCAGGCAGTTCAAATGGGTATAAAGATTTATTGCAAGCTCTCTACAAGAATCTGAATTACTAACAGTCCAAGCAAATTGGAGGTAGATAAGAGTCACAGGAATTCAAGGTGGGCTGGACTTTGATGTCTAGAAGGGACTCATGACTGATGACATATTTGACCCCTCCCTCGGGCTCAGTCTGGTCATCTCTTACAAAAACTAGAGGAATAAATATAAATAATCTGTGATATGCTGATGACCACCCTGGTAGCTGAAAATGTAAAAGTTTCCTGCAAGCCCTAGTACAAAAACTAAAAGAGCTCGGTGAAAAAAATGGGACTAAAATTTACTAGAACTCAGTAGAGTGCAGCCACAAAGGCCTTGGAATTAATATTGTATCCTTACGATTTATATTGACTGTTTCCTAGTATGATTTGATTGTACCCTATGACTATCATTAAGTGTTGTACGTTATGATTCTTGATTCTTAATGAATGTACCTTTTCTTTATGTATACTGAGAGTATTTACACCAAGACAAATTCCTTGTGTGTCCAATCACACTTGGCCAATAAAGTATTCTATTATATTCTATATTCAAATGCTGTAAATTGTCTACACCGACAAAGTTCAGAATCATGCAAGTCATGGTATTCTCTGTGACACTCAGTGAAAGTTACAATTGAACTTTAACAAGCAGTATGAACTTTGGTGTGGGAGAAAACGCCTGAGAATACTGTAGACAGCCAAGAAAATAAATTGACGGGTTGGTAAACAACTCAATCCCCAGTTCTCTTTTGAGACACAGATTACCAGGAGAAGGCTCCCTGTTTTGGACACATTACAGAAAGACCTAATTCTCTGGAGAAGGCTTTAATGTATTTGCTAGGAGTTGAAAATGACTTAATGGCAAATAACCAATTAATTAAATAATCAAAATTATTAACAAGTCAGCACTAAAAATGATTTTACTTCTAAGAAGTCCCCCCCAAGGCCTAAACCTGAGAACTATCACCTTCTGGCAATGATTAAAATCCTGTTGCAGGCTTTACCTCAAACTCTGTGTTTTGTTTGTATATTTTGTATGTGGTGGGATGTAGTATCATTGATTCTGCTGGTTTCATACAGGAATAAAGTAGTTTCCCCAGGCAGAAAGCAAAATGGTAAACAATGAAGCTCATGATTTATATCTTTGTGTTGCCATGCTGATATATGGAAGGGCACAACTGAAATGTATACATATATGAAGTTGTTACTTCCCAAAAAGCCTACTGAAAAAAAGCTGTGGTGGCTGGAAATTGTAATGGTATATAGAAAGCCACTTTGGTGTAGTGGTTAAGGTGCTCTCCTAGAAACCAGGAGACTGTGAGTTCTAGTCTCACCTTAGGCATGAAAGTTGGTTGAGTGATCATGGGCCAGTCATTTTCTCTCAGCCCAACTTACCTCACAGGGTTGTTGCTGTGGGGAAAATAAGAGAAGGAAGAACTATTGGTATGTCTGCCTCCTTGAGTTGTACATGAAAAAAGGCAGCATTTAAAAAAAAAAAGACCTTTGGGGGACAGGAGGAAAAGCTGTAGCCTAGACAATGCTCTGATAAACAAAATCTGAGTCAGAAGGAGGGGCGAGGGTAGAAATGTCTCAGAAGGTTTTGGAGGAAAGTAAAAGCAAGGAAGATAAAATGTACTCTCATACATGCAAGATTCTGTTACTGTTAAATGAAGTGTTATATTCATAATTAGTTCTGTTTGTTTGGACCACCTCAATGGACTGACAGAAATGTGAACTGGACATGTCTTTGAGAACACTTTATGTGAAAAAAATCCTACTTTTATTTATTTATTTTATTTATTTATTTATTTGATTTGCCAATTGTTTACAAGATAATAAGTATAAGTGTATACATAGTTGTGAATACATGAAATGGGTACATATAAGAAAAATAAAAGAATAAGAGAAACAATAGGACAGGGACGGTAGGCACGTTGGTGCGCTTATGCACGCCCCCTACAGACCTTTTAGGAAAGGGGTGAGGTCAATAGTAGACAGTCTAAGGTTAAAGTTTTTGGGGTTTGGGGAAGAGACTACAGAGTCGGGTAGAGTATTCCAGACATTGACCACTCTATTGCTGAAGTCGTATTTCCTGCAATCAAGTTTGTTCACACTTTTTTTCCTGCAATCAATTTTGTTCACACTTTTTTAGAAATAAATTTTAGGATCTCAGAAATGTTCTCTCAGGATAGATAACTGCTAGTATTAAAAGTGCCACAAGTGCCCAGTATAGAAGTTCAAGTTGTATTATCAGTTACATTTTCAGCAAAGTCACTATTTTTTAGGGGAGCAGATGTCCCAAGTTCAGTTTAGGGACTTGAACTGATCTCAGGAGAAGTGAAGCAGAGTTGTTTCGTACATGGATAGGAGACCGTCAGGGGCAAATAAATTGGGACGTATAAAATGGAAACATAAAATAAAATCCAGAAAAGGCAAAGGCAAGCCACTTCCTATTATTGCCAAATACTATTACATGACCATGTGAATGAAGTTTCTAGGAGTCAAGTCACATGAGACAATGATGGTTTTTCTTAAGTAATAGAGGGAGGAATAAGAGACTATAAATAAGCTCCTTGGGGTTTCACAAAGTATCCAGGTATACTGAGGGAAGCTTTCTGCAATGTAAGGCATTCTCCTCTGGAGATTGGCTTTGTGGTTCCAAAGCTTGGGAAGGCCAGAGCTTCAATTTGCTTGAAGAGTGTATGTGGATAGAAGAGATCCTCTTTTGCAAACTGGTTGTCTCCTGAATGGAAAATGAATCAGAGAGGCAGTATTGCCTCCATTTTCCTTGATTTTCCCTCAATTTACATGTGGATTTATTGAAATGCTTCCAGTAGATGCACATTATTATTAGCCTTGGAAATTGACACCTAGTTAATAGGCAAGAAATCAGAGACTACATACTGAGTGAACTTATGGAGCCTTAGAAACCACACGTAAGTGTTAATTCTAACTTGTTCTTATTCAGCTGAGAAAAAGAATCAATAAGGAGAACATTCGTAGCTCGGGGTTGAAATGAGAGATCCCTGGTGCTCTCTGAGCTTCGTTATTTCCTTGCAGATGTTTCATTACCTGAACTAGGTAACCTCACCATGATGTTACCTAGTTTGGGTAATGAAACCTTTGCAAAGAAAAACCAATGAAGTTCAGAGAGCACCAAGGACTGAGTGCTCATGAGAAAAAGAATCCATTTACAGGTTGGATGTAATTATTTGCACATCCATAGGGGAAGCAATCTTTGCTAAATCTGTCATCTTCTATACCTAAGCTGACAGGTTCTTTTAAAAACACCTATTCTAAGCAAATAAATGCACCCAATCTTTACATATGAAGTCAATATCATTCAATAGGACAATTAGCATTATGGGAATTATAATCCAAATGCACGTGGAGGGCACCAGGCCCAGAAATGCCTCACTGAGAAACTCTAACAGGGAAGTAATAAATGTGGACTGTCTGCTGGCGTACATTATGTACGACGAATGCTATATTGACACAATCAAGTGTACATTGTACATTGACCTATTTCAGCTTTTTGAAAATGTCATTCTGAAGATTCTGGAATCTGAGCCAGATCTCCTTAGGGCTCTATAGAGCTAATCCTGAATGTAGAAAAGAAAACTTTAATACGCAAGAACTTTGATATCAAGAATTTTTTAAAGATACTTTAGACTGTTGGAATATGTGGCCTGATTAAACAATTATTACTCTGAGTTTTATGATAAATGCATTACCACCACCACCTCATATGTTTCAGGAATGTTCAGAATATAATCCTTCAGTTTTCTAAAGACGGCAATAGCTATGCAAGCATAGCTGAATAGATATACCATTACCATGTGCTGCTATTCCAGATCAGTCAATTGTAGAATCTTGTTAACAGATGCAAGGAGAGCAGTGATTAAAATTTTGAACTGGAACCGGGGAAAGTTCAAGTTCGCTTGCTCACTTCACCATGGAGCTGACTGACTTTGAGTCAATTTTTATATTTCAGCACAACTCGCTTCACAAGTCTGTTGTTGTAAAGAAGAAATCTAGAGAAGGCACACGTAAGCCACCTTGAGCTCCCCAAGGAATAGGAATAGTCAGATAAAAGATAGGTAAGTAAATGAGTTTTATATTTGTCTTCCAACATCTGTTCTTGTTTAAATGTAAGAGAAAATCAAACTGGCAGGCTCAGTACAGACAACAAGTACACTGAAACAACAAATTCATTGAAGAAAATGAACAAATTTATTGAAACAATTATGAGCAGGTTACCTTCATCTATCTATACTCCATGAACCTTTTTAGATAACTAGTGACAGATTTTTCATGTTGGTTTACCAGTTCCTCTTCCTGGGAACTGTAGTTCTGCCTGGTTTATATTTCATTGATCATCATCCTTGATGCAAGAATGCAAGAGGATGGCTTGGAGGCAAAGAATGCTATGTAGTCAAACTATTATTTCTACAGTGACCTGTCAGGCTTGAAGTGCCACACTATTCTATCTCTATCTTTCTGTTGGTGTTCTTCCTTTCACTTCTCCCAATGAGAGACAAATTATTTCCCCTTATAGATCAGATCGGTCAAAGATAACTTGGTAAGTCAGAAAAATGTTGATGAACTTGGATCCCAAAGATCCCCTGTTAAACTCCAAGAAAGGAGCTTCTTGACCAAGACTTTTCTTTGCTGCTTTTTGGATAATGCCATCAAGGTCAGACTTCTTCTCAGTCCTCAAATTTCCCTAGACGCCATCAGAAAATATTCTCAATGGTTTGGTAGGTTGGTTGATTTGTAAGCAAAGCAGTCCTAATTCTGATGTAGAAGGTACAGTTCATCCAGTGGTGGGATTCAAAGTTTTTTTTTACCACCAGTTCAGTGGGTGTGGCTTGGTGGGCGCGCTTTGGGCACATGCACACACTTTGCGCTCGCGCGCATGCCAAATGCACACTTTGCGCAGGTGCAGAGGCATTTGTGCAGGCGCAGAGGCATTCCAACTCACCTCCTGCAAGCCTGCACTCTCCCGGTTGCTTCAGCAGCTGCCGCATGACACTCTGCTGCGTCGCGCAAAGCAGCTGCGCTTTAAAAGCAGGGAATAAAGGTGAGTATGGGGGCCCGGGCAGGCAGGCCCAACAGCAAAGTGGCAGTGAGAACCAGTTCGGTCTTTGCTGCTCATCAGCGCTACCAGCTCGGCAGACCAGGACCGAACTGTTAGAATACCGCCACTGACTTCATCACCTGCTTATTTGCTGGTTGCATCTGCCAGGATGAAAATGGGGATGGAGAGATGGTTGTAGCTTTCTTAGAGTTAATTTTGAAAAAAAAAACAAAAACCCTCACAATCTTCCCCTTCCTTTACAAGCAACGGAAAGGAAAATTGCCAGATTTTGCTGATCTAATCATGAAATCTGGGAGTTGATTTATGATTCACCGATTCTTGAGCTCCATTTATATGAATGCTTGTCCTAAGTATACTCCTTTCTGAAGTCAAGATTTCAAAAATGCAGAAATGGGGATTTGACATTATTTCTCTGCTTCTACTTTGAGAATGTATAGCAAGGGTCTTCAAACTTGGCAAGTTTAAGACTTGTGGATATCAACTCCCAGAATTCCTGAGCTAACATAACTGGAGGAGGAATTCTGGGAGTTGAAGTCCACAAGTCTTAAAGCTGTCAAGTTTGAAGACCCCTGATGAAGTCACTAGCCTAGTACTTAAGATGCTGGCATGTCTGCAGTAATTTATCTTGGTGCTCATCAGGCTCCAGGCAAATCCTGTAATTTTGTTAGAAATAAATGTAATGCTCAGATCCTGCTCAGCGCTGTTTAAAGGTATGCCTACCTGTGCAGAAAAGGGACAAAAAGGGTTAATAAGGAGTATCTGAGCACTTGGAAATACTAACAGGTAGTATTCTTTTAATCAGTGCTTTTTAACTAGCTATGCTTTTAAGGTAGCCTTTTTGTCAAGCTTCTGATAAATTATTTTATGTGAGTATGCACAATATGTTATCTTAAATCTGCCCATCAGTCCTAAAAGAATGAGACAATTGCTCTAAGACATAGTTTCTGCAATGATATTGCACCCTTAGCAATTTTCCTTCAATATATTTTATGAGATATGGATAATTTGGGATTACAATTTTTTTACCCTAAGTGTAATGCACTGTATTTCAGCAAGGCAAGAAATGTATCTTGATACAACTCAAAACCAAATGAAGTTTCATTCTCCACAGCAGATCATTTGCGTTAATTTTTTAGTTGATAGTATTTAGTGAAGAAATATTTGCAGCAAAATAATGAAATATTGAAAAAAGAATAAGCATTTCTTATAAGCTTTGTTATAAATCACAGATATAAAACTATTGCTGGACAAATATATTTTTTATGTTATGTATGGATCTCTGTGCCTTTCTATGTACGTAATCTTGTGGAAAGAAATTAATCTATTTTTATAAGGTTTTTTTAAAATGCTTTTCAAGCCAACTATGAGCAAATAACTTTTTGCTTTTTTTTTTTTTTTTGAGTTGGTGTATTCAATCCAAATACCCAGGAGAGTGAGATTGTAGGTCTCCAAAATGAAACATCTGTGATTTAAGCTTGGAAAATTGAAAATTGAAATAGCTATGTTCTTTAGCTGAATCAACCCAGAGGTAAGAAGGAGCTCAAGAAATTCTTGAAATGCAATTACTGAGTTCAAAAATACTGATTTCAGCTGAACTCATGTAATGAAGATCAGCTATCATGGATGACTTGCTCATAAAAGGTTCTAACTGAACATCCCTAAGAGAGAATTTTAGACTGCACAGGATTAAGGAGAACATACAGATAGAACATACAGTCTATTGCAATATACTAGATAGTACTCAATTTATAACCTTTCATTTAATGAAGTTACAACAACACTGAAAAAAATGACTTATAACTAGTTTTTACATTTATGACTATTTCAGCATCTCCACAGTCATGTGATCAAACTTTGGGCGCTTGGCAAATGGCATGCATTTAAGATCCCTGGGTCCTGGGGTTGTAATTTGCCAATTTTGAAATTTGTAATTTGCAAACCTTCTTAGGGAACCTCTGACAAAGCAAAGTCAATGGGGGGAAGCCAGATTTGCTTAATGACTACACGATTCACCTAAGTGATTCTCTTAACCCTGGAAAAAATGATCCTAAAATGGGGCACAACTCATTTCACATCTGTCTTGCTTAGCTACATAAATTTTTGGGTCAATTGTAATTGTAAATCAAGGACTACTGATTTGTTTCATGGAGTCATCTTGAGTTTTAGAAGAACTCTTTTCCAACTGTTGCCCACAAGATAGGCAATAATGGGAATGATTTATTATTTGCTGGGTCCAAGTTAACATTCTATGCCAAGGGTCTCCAACCTTGGCAACTTTAAAGCTTGTGGACCTCAACTCCCAGAATTCTTCAGCCAGCGAAGCTTGCTGAGAAATTCTGGGAGTTGAAGTCCACAAGTCTTAAAGTTGCTAAGGTTGGAGATCCCTGTTTTATGCCAGCATCTGTAAAGATAAATTTGTAAGAACTATACAGGTACATAGAACACTTAACTTGATAGTAAGGTAACATCTTTCTCTCTTTTCATCTCATTTTCCCCCTCTTCATAAGTCCAAACATGTTCCGTTTTCTTGGAACAAGTGCAGTTTATGGATGGTGAGGTGTGAATCTCATGGATAACAGCTGACTTGGGACCAGTTCATTTATTTTGGGGAGATAATAGAACCTCTCACATTTAGATTACACCATTCAGATCGGAAAATTCATCAATTGAGTAATGTATAATATACCTTCCTACCTTGCAAGATGAATACCCAACAAAACCTTCCACCACAGTCAGTCTCAGATTGCACTATACCGCACTATACCAGTGGTGGCTAACCTTTTTGGGCTCCTGTGCCAAAAATTGTGCACGCGCTTGCACACGTGCCCGCACCCAGAAAGCAATGCGTGTGGCCCCGCCCCCTGCACGTGTGCATGCAATCCTCCCCACCCCCTTACCTGCACTGTGCCTCACAGCTGATTTTTTGGCTGGTTTGAAGCCTTTTTTGACCTCCCAGAAACTTGAAAAAAAGCCTCTTCAGGCTTTGCAGGACGAATAATAGGCCCGTTTCATCACTTCTGGTATTACAGGAAGTGATGAAATGGGCCTATTATTCAACCTGAAAAGCCTGCAGATGGCTTTTTTCAAGCCTCTGGGAGGCCGAAAAAGGCCTCAAACCGACTGAAAAATCAGCTGTGAAGCGCACACATGTGCAGTGAGGTAAGTTTCCAGCAGCTCGTGTGCTGGCACAAATGGCTCTGCGTGCCACCTGTGGCACACATGCCATAGGTTTGCCATCACGGCACTATACAATTCTGCAAAAGAAAGTGAAAATCTCTTTAATAATATACAGTATATATGGGTTAGATCTGATTTTTTACGGTATGATCTATAACAGCAGTGGGATTCAAATTTTTTTACTACCGGTTATGTGGGCGTGGCTTGGTGGGTGTGGCAGGGGAAGGATAACTGTAAAATCTCCAGTCAGAGGTGGTATAATTCAGTTCTCTGAATTACTCAAAATTTCTGCTACCGGTTCTCCAGAACTGGTCAGAACCTGCTGAATACCACCTCTGATCTATAACCCGGTTAGCTTAATTGTTTGTATTCAAACAGAATTAATTTCTTTTTACTTCAACTGGTTTTCATCTGATTTGATAGCCTAAGATGAAGCCTTAAGGGTTCAGTCTTCAAAGAGAAAAATCAATGCCACATGAGAGAAAGTATCAAATGGTCAAACAGTTATCAAATTATGCAGTTCGTTTCAAGGTAACTAGAGAATTGCTTTCTCAGGATCAAGTTCTGCCTACTGCTTATTAAAAATCATGCAACTGAAAGCTCTTGTTTCTTTATTATTGATCCAGCTATAGATAATGATATTTGTTTCAGTGTGAACTTGCATTGCAGACAGGAGACAAAGGATGAAAAATATTTTCCTGATCACCCTTACAAGATACAGATCTGGATCAAATCTCCTATGTTGGCAATGCACTCAAAAGCAGAACAACATAGGAATAAAAGAGATCTGCCTTGCTTTTTATAAGTTTGTGGATTCCCTGTTGGCTATTAATCATCTAATCAAACAAAATATTATTTAGTCTTATCCCATAACACCTACTATTTTAATATTTATCATCTTTGAATTTCTTCATTTGTCAATTTTTTTTTGGTATGTACTATATAATAGATAATCAGAGTTTGAAGGGACCTTGTAGGTCATCTAGTCCAACCCCCCGCCCAAGCGGGAGACCCTACACCATTTATGACAAATGGCAGTCCAATCTCTTCTTGAAAGTCTCAAGTGATGGCGCTCCCACAACTTCCGAGGGCAAGCTGTTCCATTGACTGATTGTTCTCACTGTCAGAAAGTTTCTCCTTATTTCCAGGTTAAATCTCTCCTTGTTCAGTTTCCATCCATTATTCCTTGTCTGGCCTACAGGCGCTTTAGAAAATAGCTTGACCCCTTCCTCTCTGTGGCAGCCCCTCAGATATTGGAAGACTGCTACCGTGTGTCCCCTGGTCCTTTTCTTCACTAGACTAGCCAAGCCCAGTCCAGTCCAGTCCCAGTCCAAGCCTATGTAGAAGCAAATACAAATTCTCTTGTTATAATCTCTTCTTGTTTCTTTTTGTCCACTTTGTTTCACTAGCTGCAGGAAGTCTAAGTTAGTAATCCTATGAGTATCCAGTTGGAAAGCAAGCAAAGTAATAACAACAAAACATAAAATTTTACTTTCCAATACCATATTATTTTTCAGTGTTTCTTATTATTTGAATTTCAAAATAATGCATAAAAATGTTGAACATAGATTTTAATCTAGATAACTTTATATTTTAACAAAACATAATTCATGAAGGAGATTTTTACAGCTGATATCAGGTTATAGGAAGGAAGGTTGGGAGGGAGGAAGGAAGGAAGGAGATTGTTATGAATGAACTTGATCGTGATGTAATGAAGTACTATGAACATTCTCATGTTTTGATTAAGTTCCTTAACTGATTAGGAGAATATTATAGATAAATGAAAGATGAATGAAAAATAACATTTCCCCTTTGATATCTTTATTTTAAATAGCAATATTTTAATAAATGAAACAGGAAAATATTTCTTAAAATGAGCCCTATCGACTTCCTTTTGTAATTACGACAATTTGACACATACTTTTACAATGGTGGGCAGTCTTCTTGAAGCTTTTAGGAAAGAACTTCACACTTCGTTTCTTTAGCCAGGTCCAGACAATCCTTTCCAGCTCTTTATTTGAGTGACATGGATGTTGTGAACATATTCCTTTTATTTCTTTACTTAAATTTATTGATTGCCCTAACTCAGGGCTATCAAACTTGCAGCCCAGGGGCCGGATGCATCACATACTGGCCACGCCCATGCCCAGTTTAGCAAAGAGGAAAAAAGTTGCGATACATCATGTGACACCACTGTGATGCTGCAAGTTTCACACCCCTGCTCTAATTCTAGTGGAAAAACAATGGAAGATAGGCGGTGCCATGTATGCAGAGGTGGTATTCAGCAGGTTCTGATCAATTCTGGAGAATTGGTGGCAGAATTTTTTGAGTAGTTTGGAGAACCAGCAAATATCACCTCTGACTGGCCCTGCCCCCATTTATTCTCTGCCTCCCAAGTACCAGCTCATCAGCTGGGTCTTCTTTTGTTGCCCTGCACAGAAGAATGGAGCTGGAAAGCAGGTTAGTGGGGTAGGAAGGGAATGGGATTTTGCAGTAACCTTCGCCCAGGAGTGGGGAGGGAATGGAAATTTTGCAGTATCCTATCCCTGGAGTGAGGTGGGAATTGAGATCTTAAAGTATCCTTCCCCTGCCACACCACCAAGCCACGCCCACAGAACTGGTAGTAAAAAATTTTTGAATCCCACCACTGCATGTATGGATTGTATAATAGAGGGGTAAGACGATAAAATCCAACTTCACAGTTGTCTATGTCTTGTAATGTGTGAGTTATTTATTGTGTTGTAGTAGCAAATTTTCCTGCTTCTGCTTCTGAAGTCTGTTTGTTTCAGTGTTTTGAGTATTGAAATGTAGTACAATGAATAGCTATTTATTTATTATTTAATGTATTTAATGGCATATCATATATGGACTAGCAATGTATATTAACATTTCATCTAGAACAATAAAACACAATAAAATGTAAATGTTAATAAGATCTGTGTTCAAATACCAATGTCTAGGCCATCTATCCATTGAAGCACAGCATCATGTATATTAAAAAAAATCAGATACTGGACCGGTAGATACCCTCAGCTTACAGCTGGTCATGATATGATCTACAGTTTGATGTGGTACCCCACAGTTTCACTGAGGGATGATTGTTGTTGTTGTTAGTTGTGAAGTCATGTCCAATCCGTCGCGACCCCATGGACAACATTCCTCCAGGCCTTCCTGTCCTCTATCATCCCCTGGAGTCCATTTAAGCTCATGCCAACTGCTTCAGTGACTCCATCCAGCCACCTCATTCTTTGTCACCCCTTTCTTCTATTGCCCTCAATCTTTCCCAGCATTAGGCTCCTTTCCAGTGAGTCCTTCCTTCTCTTTGAGTTTCATTGAGGGAGAATAGTATGCCCTATTCGCACCCCACATGGCATCTGCCGGGATTCTCTGAATGAATGGATCATACTATGAGGGAAGGATAGTAAGCCCCTTTCATACAGAGAATCCCAGCAGATGCCATGTGGCGGTGCGAATCCTATTCAGGATTCTCTATTGCTGACATGGTAGTTCAAA